>NC_045481.1:60392941-60692941 GCF_009650955.1 Corvus moneduloides
GTGTTGGTCAGTAACAAAAAAGAGATGTCTGCATATTTTAATCTGTTTTCTGGTCACCTATGTTTCACATGTAATGGGTATTGCTAGTTTACCACGAGATCAATCCTGCAATTCCTTTTTCCATGTCTTTTGGCTGTCATTCAACTCTTCAAAACACTCAACTCTTCCTGACAACAGGGGCAGAAGCTATATTTTCTTTTGTGTCCTATGGTGTTAAAAGAACACTGGTCCTCAACAAATTAATATCAATTGCAGGTTTGCTACTGCAGTGGTGAACGAAGCAACGTTGTAGTCACTGCTTTCAGAATCGATATCATAACGTCCCAGGTGCAACACTTGGAGCAGATACTGAAGTTCCTAACACTAAATAAAACTGATGGTTGGAGGCTGAACTATGAGAAAATCCTTTCCTGGGAACAGGTGCTTCAAAACCACTGCCAAGCACAATCAGCCTCCCAAGAACATGTTTTGGGGAGCTGCTCTTTTCATGTCACAGGAGGCTGAGAGTGCCTAATATAGTCTGAAGTTTTGCTGATTAAATCTACCCAGTAAATTCATCGGGGCAGTTTGCTAGCCCCAGAGAGGGAAGGTGGGGTCACCAAGCCCTCCCTGCAGCATTACATCATGCACTCTGACATGCATTAAGCTCCTCGGGAGGGGTTTAACCCCTCCAGCCTCTGCACCATCTCTCCCTGGGCATAAAGTCATTTGAACTACTGAAGGGACTTTGAAAAATATGGTTTGGACTTCCTCTGTTCCAAGAGGACAATAGGAATTGTGTAGGAATTAAATTAAATCCTGCTCAAAAAGTCAGTTTCTGGAAATTTAGAGATGTCTATTTTATATGTGCAGGGGTGACCGGTTCCTAATTACTTTCTCTCTTCTAATTATCAACTTAGGCAAAAATTCTGCTCCTACTTGAAGCACAGAGAAGCAGATAACATGAATCTTGACTTGCTAGGTTATCTACAACCTGTTCTTCAAAAATCACCTGTATGAAAAGAGTGTGTTTGTGGGCGGGAAAAACAGGGAGAGGAAGAGTAATTTTCATCAGGTCAATGGACAGCTTGTGGCAGAGCAGACAAAAAATCCAGCCCAAGAGGTAGCACAAGGACAGACTAAGTTCTTTCAACATTTACTGATAGTGCAGCTAAGGTAATATTTTCAGGCAGATTTACCCCATTTTTAAAGTTAATTGACTAGTATTTTGCTCTTCATTCTGGTTTATGTTATTTAGTTAAAAATGGCAACAAGTCTTACTACAAAGGACAGAATAAACCTTTTCATAGTTGGGAAGCTCATAACACTGAAATTTAAGGCCATACAGCATTGCTCATCCCAGGGAAATTTCCTTATTAATCCAAAGTTTTCCACCTCTTCTCCTTCAGCTTCAAGGATACTGATTTCTCTGGAGCACCTGTATGGAGCTGTTAAGTTGTGGTGTTCAATCAGTGGTTCTCTCCTGATTAAGGACTTCTGTTTCTCTAGTCAGATTGAACAGTAAGTAACTCTGTAGCACACAGGCACTGATGATCAAGGCACTGCCTTACTTCTCAGTAGCTCTTCCCCTCTGAGGTGAAGAGAACGCCTTTGTGTGTGTTCCTGACCCATCTGCATCACTCCTTGCCCTGCTGAGTTGGTGTGGCAGCTTGCTAGGCAATGGCCAGCATTATGTGAGGCACTGCAGTCCACAACAGAACCAGTGTCCAGACAGGCACCAACCCAAACCCAGGAGAAGAAAAGAATGGAAAACCCCCAAGAGAATTATCCATAAAGAAAAGTTCAATTTGAGTCTGCAGCTGTTACTGATCATTTGGTAACTCTTCACCAGTTTAAGCCAATGCCTTGTTTGTTAAAAATAAACCCATAACCAACCACAAAACAAGCAGACATACTAAAGAGCCAGGTTTCAAACTTTGACCAGACAAAAGCTGATTTATTAAGCATCTTGGCCAGTTTTCACAATTATATAAAAAAAACCAGAACTGTGAGCCATTAATGAACATCTAAGGGGATGCATGACATGGCCAGTTTCATTTGCAGTCAACTCAAGGCTCTTAAAGGATGTATCAAGGGATCATTTTTTAATCCATGCCCCATTTGTTTTACTGCTGTGTCGGGGATTCTAAATGGAAAATGGGTGCTTTGCAATATCTCTGCAATTCTTTGTTTGGATGTTTGTTTCCAAAGCTGGCTTGTCTGATTAGTAAGGCCAGTGTCATGCAGAATAAGAGAGAAACGTGTCACATTATTTCTTTGAACAGTTAAACATCCTTCTGCCTCAGTGATTATTTTTCTATTTTTATCTTTTTTTAGCAATAATTTCCTAATTTACATTGCTTCCATGTGATCTGTAGGGAAAAAAAACCCCTTCATTCCCACTTGACTAGGATCAAAAGCCAATTACAATCTGATTCTTTGCTCTATTTAAGCATATAAACCAGGAATAATTCCTGATTTCCCAGTTTCAGTATCTCTCTGAATTGTGACCCTCATGTTTTTTAAACCTAAAAAAAGGTTTTAGGTGTGTGTATCAATATGGCAGTGGTGGAAGATGAAAAGACTATGTCTTGCCATAGAACAAGAGAAGCTGAATTGCTCCTGGGGCTCCTGGAGCTCCAATTAAGACAAAGCCACAATTAAAGAATCTATCTCCTGTAGCATGTTACAATTATAATACCATGGTGACTGCCAACAGCTGTGAAATATATTTCAAGGTGGTTTTGCTTCGCTTTTTTTTCAATCAGCCATCATCCTTGCATTGAGAATTAAATACTACCTGTAAAAAGTATTAAGGCAGCATAAATGCTTCCTTAATGAACATAACTACCCATACATTATAACTCTTGATTTCGTTAATAGGGTGAAGACCAAACAGTGGTTGTAAGGTAAATTGTGTTAATAATTTACAGGAGTACAAATAGCATGTTGTCTGCTACAGAGTAACAGTTCATCAAGAGCATTACCAAAGGTAAGTTCAGTTAGGACAGATTTTCATCTTTTTTAGAAGGAAAATTTACAAGCAAGTTGAATACAGGGCAAAGCTGTGAGTCAATAAACCTTAGTGTCAAATCACAGAAGGTCTGAGACCTAAAAATACCCCAAGAAAATAAAATCTCAGTTTTTCTTTAATAAAAACTCGTTTTGCACCTGAAAAAAAAAAAAATGGAAAAACCTCAATTCTACCTTGAAAAAATTTGACAAATTCTCCAGCCAGTGCATGCAGGATAGCACAAGTTGGGTGCTCTTAACTGCTGGTTCTCCACTGGCACTCTGAACTGTAATTAGTCAGTGGCAAATGCCAAATGTGCTGGTAAGAGCTGTCATACCGGGTTTGCAGATGCTTTGTCTCAGTCAGAGGAAACACAGCATCTTCTTGATGCAACACCACTTCGGTGTTCTGGGGTTTTGTTTATTTTCATTGCAGCACTTATCTGTGGGGTTTAGGCTGTGTTGGTATTTGCCCTGTCAGGTGCTTTTCCTTCTCAGCCCCTGGCTTGCTGTGAAGGGTGCACCACTGGCTGGGCTACCCCAGCCTCAGCTCCAACATGTGACCCAGCATGTTGAGCAGCAAAGAGTGGGTGCCTTCAGGAGAGTGTAGGCACACCCCCAGCATTCTCCTATTTTTAACTCCACGATTTTCACAGTAATTGCATTTCTTGTAGAACTGCAGTTATTTTCTGACAGAGAGCAGATGACAGGTTTCCTTCAGAGCAGAGATTGCGAGCGCTGGCACTGTCTTCAGCACAAAGCAGAGCAAAGAGTCACCAGTACACAACCATTTGCTAAGAGTCAAGACAATTCAAAAGAAACAGCCAAGGAAAGCAGGTGCCCACACAAGCTACTGACTGGTAGTTTAGCCTCATAAAGCTAACTTTTAAGAACTTTGACATTTCAGATTTGGCAGTCAAATCTGTCAGTTTGGCAGTGATCCTGGTGCAGAAAGCACGAGTACTGCCCTTGATTCTGTTTGCTAGTGAGATCCAACAAGGAGTATTTCTGGGACTGATCATAGGAAATGTTAGTTTGGCCTAGCTGTGTGGTAAACAACCAAGACTTTGCTGCTAAACTATTCGTTTTATGGAATATAATGGTCAGGAAGTTTATTTCTCTAAGGATCAGAAAGGTCTGAATCTCTCCTTGTATATGGTTTTTGTGAGCGAGTCAGAAGCTGAGGGTAAAGCACGATCAGGTGTCTCTCAGAGCTGAAGACTTCTTTCCCAGACACTAAGGACTACAATCAGGGATCATACAAATAATAAACCTATCTCATCAAGACCTGGTTTCCTGACTTGAGTCTACACGCTCATCTGGAGAAGTGACGAAGGAAGTTGTGGGAAAAATATTTGATGTGTAAGGAAGCCTTCTCAGGCAAAGATGTGAACTGTGCAACTTCTCTCTCATCTTCTAGAAATGATTCTTGCTTGTTTCATCTGCTGTTGCTTTCATAACTTGTGAGCTGGAGGGAGCTGTATAAACAGGTTATGCTTCTGAATATTTCTCTGTTTTGTCTCCACTTATTTGGAAAGGAGGAGGAAGAAAAAAGTGTCTGAGTGTGTGCCAGCATCTGAATCGAAAACTTCACATGTAAAGAGTTTTCAGGTGTCTATTTTCAGCCTAAGAAAATAAGTTCCTCTTTCCATCTTCTACATCCAAATCACCTCCATCCTCGCCACTGACCTTGTCTCCCAATCTGCTTTACACTGCCAAGGATAATTTAATTTTTGACACCCAGGATATCGGCAAGAGATTCTTAGTTACCAAACCCTGACACACAACCTTAGAAAGGCATGAACCAGATTGCACATTGCAGAAATTATATCTTAGTCCTGCCTCCCAAAGCAGCCTGTAACTCACTTCTCCTCAAAACATCCCTGGCTCATTGTGCTTGATTTGAAAATGCTAGTCACTCAGGGTGGAGTTTATGCTTGACATAGACCAGATAAACTCCAGTCAGCACTTCACAATACTTTTTTTTTTTTTTTTTAATTTAATCTTTAAAAGGACAGGCTGCTGGTTAACTGAGAGTCCCCTGTTTGATTGACAGTATCTGTCAGAGGCAATGAACTCCACTTGAACATTGCCTTTATGTTCCTGTGTAAAGTTGTTCAACTGTGACCCTTCCATCTGTTCCAGCTAATCTGAAAGTCATTTAGGCCCGCTTCTCCATTCATCCTAAACACAGCGCATTCTCCTGTTAACACACATATGCAAAGTTGTCAGGCTGTCAGCTACGTAAGGGCTTTTCTCCCCTCTTTTTTTTTTCCAAACTCCCACAACATCTGTGTATACGTTTCCTTGTAATGATTGTAATTACAAAAAAAAAAAATCAGAAACTAGCTCAAATCTTACTAATTGCTTTAATGAACATGATGATAAATCCCACAGCATCACTTCAGAAAATATTCAGAGGGGTTATTTCAGGAGAGGTCATCAGGTAGCTGACTTCAGTGCTCCAATGTGCATGTGCAAACCTCCATATTTTAAAGACCGAAACAAATGATTGCCTTGAAGGTGTAAGATCTTTGCCAAAAAATATATTTTAAGATTTTCAGACTGCTACTCATAAATAGCTGTTCAAATCTACTTCAAATATCTAAGATTGTCATATCTTATTTGATATGCAATTTTAAAATGCATATGAACTTATGAAAAAATGTCTGGAAACACTTAACAATGTGGTACCCTCAGTTAATTTACTCTTTAAAATTCATCTTACACCACTAGGAAACTATTCCACTAACAATGTCAGCACAATTAGTATTTATCTTGAGAACAACTATTAAATCATCTGCTCCTTGCACATGAAGTTAATGCTGACTTTAAATTCAGGAGAATAAGTAGTCATTATGGTCCTGCTCAGATATCACTGAGAAACTATGAAACACATCCAATAGGAGTAAGAAAAACCTGAGAAGCAATTTCTGATGTGTCCAAGGAAATACAAAGGGAAGGTTCTCACCCACTTAGTTTGTTATTACCACAGAAGAAAGTATTTATATAAATTTCATCATTCATTATTCATTTCTGGTATATGTACACACCAAAGTCTTTACAAAAGACCAGTTTTTTTATTAAAAACAAAAAAAAAGAATAGCATAATGCCATCTATTGTAAACTACTTTCAGAATAAAGAGAAAACTGCTAAAACTTATGGAATAAAAGCAAAACAACAATCAGAGGGGAAAAGAAAAGTATGGGAATTATTATGGAATTTGTTGTGCTTCTCAAAGGGACCATGACTGCGTGCTGTACCCACCCACACTATGTCTCGAATATTTATTATATGGAATGTGTACTTCTGGTAGAATCTTGACTTCTTGGTAAATGTTAGCACAAAATGAGTGACACGTAGCAAACCTTTGTTCTCGTGGCTGATTTCTCTGACAGAAGTTATATAGAAGAATAGAATCAGGAAAAAGAAGGAAAAAAAACCCAACAGGAAAAAAGCCCCAAATCTCCCCAGCCTACTGTTCAGCTCTGTCATAGAGAAGTAAAGAAACTAGATTTCCTATTCATGTATTACCCACTCTGGTTGTCATGCAAGCTTTTTGGTCTTTCTCATTGTACTTGAATGGTGGTAAAGTAATAAAGGCAATGGGATGAACATCTCTTCTTTTCCTTTCTTTTTTTTTTTTTTTGCACTCACAAGAAAAAAGTGTTCCAGATTCCTCTTATGATTTGACAGAGTCTCAACAGTGACAGTAAAAGTCTGCCAGCCTCACATTAAAGACTCAGTAGTACAAGTTTAAGTACAAGGTTGTAATTTGTGCTGTGATTTTTATTTATTTTTTAAAGAAACATGCATTGAGCTTGCATGAATTTTCAACAGCAAACTGAAATAATCCTTATGTGTCCCAATGCTTTCCTACTATATTTATAGGAATACTGCTTGTAAAGCCCGATGTAACAAAGTACATCAAAGTTGCAGAGTTAGTTGCAAAATGCTCAAAAATGACTCAAAAAGACTTGTCTGTCTTTTCATGCGTATAGTCTCTGCTTAAAATATAGAGTCTCTCTACCTATCTTCATCAGCAAAGACTTTAGGATGAGAGTCACCTGCTATCTTTTGAGGTCTGTAGGACAGACAGATGCATATGAACTGGCCTGATCTGCAGAAAGAAATGTCTTCTTTTAGGGTGTTATCTCTGCTCTGCTTGAAATGTCAGCCTGTGATGAGGAGTCACACACCTTAGATGTGCTTATTTCTCTTACTATAAAGGCCCTTGAGACAGGGAGCTTGGACACCTGTCCTGGTCTGGTTTTGACTGATGAATGTAGCCTTTATTTGCCATAAATACCATTAATGAAGAAGCTTTGACAGCCCTTCCCAACACTTCTGGCCCTAAAAACTTGGTGTAGAGACACTCCTGTTTGCTGTGATGCTGCTCTTCATATCTTCTTGCATTACTGATGGTCAAATTAATGTCTTAGAGGTCTAACAACACGAATTTTCTAACTAATGCAGGAAAGCCTCATTAATAACACAGTTAAAATACCTTCCTGGTATCTACGTCTCTTCCTTGACATGAAAATCATGATGGACTTCAGGGATGGGTTCTGAATGCTGCCTGACATGTATTGAGATTTTACTTTACCACCTGGGGATCACTGTTGCTTTCCTTTTATTTAGGATAAGGGGAAAGTAAAATGAATTTGCCATAACATAGGGCATTAATTTCAAGAGAGAAGATGTCACAAAAAAAGGAATTAAATTTTCTTAGAGATGGAAGAGAAGGTAGATTTTCACGAGTACGGGAGCCATGCATAACTAAAAGACCTCTAGGGAGAATCAGGTCTTTGTGTGTTTTCCCAAAATCTCAGAAGAACACTAAAAACCAACAACTGCTATAGCACAGTGAGAGAGAAGTTATAGCAAAAGTGATATTGGAAGTCCAAGAGGGCTGCAAAGAACAAACACTATCTAAGATTCACTGAAAGCTATGGTTCATGTCAAGTTTGAATTTTTTAGGTGCTCATGCCTGTTGTTTTTTCCAAACATCAACACTTTGTAGGAATATGTAAGAAGTTGCTAGTACGTTGAGTCTGAAAGAAAAATTCATGGATTTACAAGAGGTCCTGAAGGGGAGTTCATGGGGGAAAAAAAAGACAGAAGATAGAGGTCCGAGCTGATAATAATTCTCATTTGTAGACATATGTTTTACTTTGACAGTAGCACTCCTGGATCTGGATTTCTAGGATCTGGATTTTTCTCTGTATCAGAAGATGAGTGCTGAACATGCTCTACCTCCAAGGTGCAAATCACCCTCTGGTTTCTTACACTGTCCAGTATGTATCAAACCTTTGCCCAGTCCTCACTGTGGAAAAAAAGATTATTTTTAATTAACACTTATACTTTATAATACTACCTTTATCTGAAAACAGAACTGATAAAATGATAAGAAAATCTGTTTGCAAACATTACTGTCATCTACTCTGTACACTCAATTATGAAAATTAGAGACTGCCTTCAAAAATAGACCTTTTTAAAAAAAAAATAGAAATTCTTATTATTTGCCTTTTGATATTTGCCCCTAAAAAACACCTTTGCCACGGAGCCATTGCCAGCTAGCACGCTGCCCCGAGCACCAGGCAATCTTCTGCTTGCCCCGAAGGGGAGGATGGGGCCAATCACAGTGCAGGAGGGCAGGCAAAGCTCCTGGTTGGGTTCACCTTGCCCACCGATGCCAAAGGTGCATGAAGGAGGCAGGAAAGAAGCAGAGGAACTTCTTCGGGGGGGAGAGGGTTTATTGAAAAACACAGGAAAACCACGGAGAAGCCGAGAAAATGGGACTGACATGGGGTTTTATACCCCTACAGAGTGGGCATGGAAAACACGCGGTAACCAATAATACATCAGTTAGGGGGCGCTAAGAAGGCGGGGAAAAGGAATTGTAGCAAATGGGAGAAGGAATAGGCGGGGAGGAGTAGCAAGAGCCAATCAACTACTGAGGAACATAGAACTCTCCGGAAAGACAACCAAATAGGAGAAATAAGGGGAGGGGAAGGGAGGGCAGCGGCCAATGGTAAGGCACAGATCCACAATTTTTTACAGCCTTTTGGGTGCTCCCTGTGACTTCAAGGCTTTTGGGCTGTGGAGGCACCAAACCAATGGACCTTTTGGTCCACTTGATTCAGCTGACCCTGGCATTGGCCATGGTTCACTGAAATACATGGAGGTAAGTTTTAATGGATTTTAAGATGAAATACCTAAGTATAGGGAGAGCAAGTAGGATTAGCAAAAAGGTAAGCATGACCCAAACAATGCCTTTGACTATTGTAGAAATCCAGCTAGAGAGTCCCCAGGATGAAAAGATGTTGGTAAACCAGTCATCTCCTTCCTCTTTGAGATGGGTAACTTGCTCGCAGAGCTCCTCAATCTGGGCGTGGATCGATTTGCTGTGAGTTGTTAAATTGAGGCAGCAGAGCCCTTGAAACTCTTTGCAGCTGTGGCCATGGGCTAAGAGCAAGAAATCAATGGTGGCCCGATTCTGCAAAGTTGCTTTTCTGGTGGCTTCCTCGTCTGAGAGGAGCTGGCTGAGGGCGGAGGAAGTCGCCTTCGCATTTTTCCCCAGCCAGCATGAGATGTGCGATAGTTCTCCAAGGGCTTTGTCTGCCGCCACCCACGGTAAGAAGAGGGAGACCACTGCCCTTTTAAAGTGGGGCCAATTGGTGACTGTGTCATCACAGTTATCATCAATTTGCAGAGCAGATCTCTTGGTTCTTGTCAGTTTTACTGAATCCTGCCACCTTAATAGTTGGGCCCTGTCTTGGGTTAGGGTGGTTAAGTTCCCAGGGTACAGGGCCCTCCTCTCAGAAGAGAAGGGATCCCATTCCAAGCCCGGTCACCACAAATCAGAAATACTCCTGATGGTAACTTTTTCAGATGGCTAATAGATCGGGACGTGGAGCAATCTTCCCACACCAGTCTTTAGGGTCATAGACCCTAGAAGTCAGGTTGGTGGACTGGTGGCGTGTACCGGTCTGATGAAAGAAATGAACACAGTACACCACTTTGGCGGACCCCCGCAGATGTAATTCTTGGGGATTTTGGTCCGCCGGGGGAAGATTCCACATCACTCATCCCAGCGGTTGGGCTGCAGTATGTGGGCATCATGTGTCAGGGTAAGAAACTCTCGGGACTGGAGGGGGAGGCCTATTAAGCAGGTTGACATTGGGTCGCTTGCTCCACTCAAGGCCAAACAGAGTCCAGTTTAACTCAACGCCTGGGCTAACGTAACCCAAACATTAGCTTGGAGCTGCTGCACAATCCACGCTGTTACCAGTAGAAAGGGCAAGACAAGGAGTCCGAGGCCAAGGAAGAAGGTCTGGGTCACCATCCTGGAGACTCTAGAACTTTTGCTGAGATTTCTGTGGGTAAAACAAACAGAAAGGGTAAATGGCTTGAAACTTCTAAAGAAGCATTGGCCTCATGTTAACTCCCCATTTTTCAAATTAAAAGGTAGTTGTGGAAAGTTAGGGAGTAGGGGAAAAGGGAAGACATTCATGGAAAGGGAATAGCAGGAAGAGGGCAGCAAGTTCTTCTTCAGATGCTGTCCGGTGTCAGGGCCTCTTCCAAGCTGTAGCTTTGGGGTCATCACTGCCTGATGAGGTTAGGTGCAGCTTGATGAACCTTGCTGGCACCCACTTTGGTCCAGCTGGGGTTGACACAGCAGCATACCCCCTTCCCCAAGCTAGTAACTTGAATGGGCCATCAATCTTGTGAGTTTCAGGGTCTTTGACCAACACTGGCAGATTTTCTTTCAATTTAGTTCTGGTCGAATTTTTAAAGTGCCGGTATACCGGGGGGGTTGTGCTCCTCGAAGGAACAGTTCAAAAAGTTAATAGTAAAGAGGGCCCTGCAGAGTCGCTCAATGGGCGAATTAGTCTCTGCTCCTCTCCGCTGTTGGGCAAGGACTCTTTTTAGTGTTTGATGGGTATGCTTGACTATAGATTGGCCAGTGGGGGAATGAGGGATACATGTGCTGTGGCAAATTCCCCACATGTCAAAGAACTGATGGATGTCCTTCGAGACATATGCTGGACCGTTATCTGTCTTAATTTCTGCCAGCACTCCTAGAGTGGCGAATGTTATCAGAAGGTGCTTAATGACATCCTTTGCCTTCTCCCCACAATGAGAGGAGGCAAAAATTGCTCCTGAGAAGGTGTCTGTGGAGACATGGACCTGCTTAGACCTCCCAAATTCAGGAATGTGAGTCACATCGGTCTGCCAGAGCTGGCAGCTACTGAGACCGCGCGGACATATGCTGGACCCCAGCTATGGGATCTGATGTTTTTGATAGTCCGGGCACATTGCCACAATGGCCCTAGCTTGGCTGCGTATGAGATGGAACACGCAGATCAAGGCTGGGACATTTTGATGGTAAAATTGATGTCCCAACTTTGCTTGTTGGAATGTTCCTGGTACTGATGGTAATCGCACTGGGGTGGCCAAGGTGTCGGCTTTCTGGTTCCCTTCCACAATATGACCTGGGAGGTCGGTGTGTGACCTCACATGCATTAATAGGGTTGCTCTCGGTGGGACAGCAAAAAGATGATCTGAGAGAGCAAGTTATATAATTTGGGATTTGATACTTCTTTGAGCATTGAGTGCTCTGCTCTCTCTACCACTCCAGCTACATAGGCTGAATCGGTGACAATGTTTATTAGTTCTTTTTGGAATCGCTCGAAGGTCCTGGCTGCGGTGGCTTGTTGCAGTGGGGATACTGCAACACGCATATATCAAACCAGGAGTCCCGTGGAAAGGAAATATATATGGACAGACAGATTCTTGATAGCTGTTTCAGAGATGTTTATTCCTCCAGCCGCATGGCCGGGGCTCAGCCCAGGAACTGTCCCAGTCACGGGACCAAGGGTCCTTCTGCCCGCGCAGGGAACACAAACCAACCAATGGGAACGAGGCTGAGCAGGGGCAGGGAAGCCCCGTGTCTGTGCCCTCAGGGCCCCTCTCCCAGGGCTACATGGCAGGGGAGGGACCCCAACACCTCACCCGTTTTATTTTAATAAAAGGAGAATGAAAACAACTGGATAAACATAACAAGAACAGTTTCAAAACAAAACAAGCCACCCTCCTGAGTCTTTAAATGTCCAATCAGATTCTCTGGAACATCTTAGGGCTGACAGAAGGGAGACAGAATTCTCTGAGCATGCTTTGTGGGGAAACTGAGGCAGGAGAGGGTTTAACTTCTTCCCTCCCCCTTTTCATCCCCCACTCGGCATTGGAAAGGGATTTTTGGGGAAACAACTGGCAAAAGCATGGTTTTGTGAGGGAAACCATGGATGAAAAAACGGATTGGGAATACACTGGGGGTAATAGGACATAGGGTAAAAGGGAAAGGTGGGATTAGGAAAGGGAAACTGTAGGGGGGGCTTACAATGGAGATACTGTCTAACATGACTACGATTTTTTGCATATATACTGCCTTTTACAGGAACACCATCAGGCCCAGTGACCTGCGATGCTTGTAACCCTTTTCTCCCTAGTACAATATTAAATTCCACCACCTCTCCATCTCCCAAGCTTGGGATGCATTTTTCAGGGTTATTCTTTTTAATAGCAGTTCTATGCACGAATATGTCTTGCTGGTTGTCACACCTTGTTATAAAACCATAATTTTGCTTAACATTATACCATTTTACTATCCCTAAGATCTTAGTTTCTATGATCTTTTTCCGAGTGGCTGCTGTTTTTTGTCTCGCTGCGTCTTTGCTCTCTCCTTCGGTCGCTCCCGTGTTGGAATTGTCGGGGCTGCTGGTGCCTGCGCGCTCTTCCCGGGGTCGCGTTCGGGGCTGCGCGGGCCGGGCCGGGCCGCGCCGCTCAGTTCTCCGTGCGTCGCCTCCTCTGGTCGCAGCTTCGCTGCCGATGCCGGGCGCTGCACCCACGTCTCGGCCGGGCCCCCGAGCGATGACCCCCCCGCGCCCTGCTCCAGCGCGCGTCTCGGCTGGGCGCGGCTCTGTTCCACTGCCGCTGCCGCCAGCCGCCGCCTGCGCGCCGCCCCTCTCGGTCGGGCGTTTACGGGGCTCGCTCCACCACGCGCTGCGCACGGCCGGGCGGGCACCGCCGGGTCCCGCCGCTCCTGCCGCTCCCCGCTCCACCACCGACACTGCGGCTCGCGTGGCTCCGCCCGCACGCAGGAACTGCCTCGCTGCTGCTCGGAGAGCGCTCGGTGCACGTGGCCTGGGCCGCACGGTCCCTGAGCCAGGCTTCCCTTCGCCAGGACACAGCTGACATTGCTCAGCAGTCTCGGTAACTAAATAATATTCACGAAAATATTCTTCCATCGGCATATATTTTGACTCAAATATTAACTGTGTCCAAACGGTTTTCCAAAAGCCCTTGGTAAGAATTAAATCCCAAGAAACATAGAAAAAGTTCTTAAACAACCATGCCAGGAAGTGTTTCAGTTCTTTCTGAGCTTGAATCAAGCTAAAATTTACAAATCGTTGTTCAAGAATCATTTTAAGTTTAAGATAAATGTCCATATGCGGCTCTGAGAGCCAAGAGTCTTCCCACGGTTCCTCCATAGTTTAGATACGGAATAGCAAAGCAAAACCAAGAAGAGGAATCCAAAGTTTCCAGGGTTTACTCACACAAATCAGTCGCTTAGGGATCGGGGATCGTTCTGCCCGCATTCTCCACCATTTGTTGCAGTGGGGATACTGCAACACGCATATATCAAACCAGGAGTCCCGTGGAAAGGAAATAGATATGGACAGACAGATTCTTGATAGCTGTTTCAGAGATGTTTATTTCTCCAGCCGCATGGCCGGGGCTCAGCGGAGGAACTGTTCCAGTCACGGGACCAAGGGTCCTTCTGCCCGCGCAGGGAACACAAACCAACCAATGGGAACGAGGCTGAGCAGGGGCAGGGAAGCCCCGTGTCTGTGCCCTCAGGGCCCCTCTCCCAGGGCTACACGGCGGGGGAGAGACCCCAACACCGGCTAACTCAGCAATTTGAGGAGATCCCTCAACTACTTCAATATCTTTTTCCCACTCAGATGTTTGGGGGTTCTTCCAAGTCAGAACCAACTTCTGAGAAGCCCCTGAGCTATCGGTGAAGACTGTTAGGGCTCAGAGCGGTTTGTTACTCTGAAACAATTTAGGAACTAATTTGAAGTTTAGATTAAACAATTTGTGTGGTGGGTGGTGGCTAGAGAGTTGCCATGAGTAACTATCTAGGGCAAACTGGAGGCACTCACTGCTTTGTAGAGCGAATTCAACATCATCTAATTTAAATGGCATGTAAATGCACACAAATTCACACTCTGCGAGAACGCGGAGACGAGACCTGGCCTTCCTTATCAGTTGCACCATCAGTTCTTGTGGCGTGGTAATACTTTTGGACAGCTGGTGAGGCAAGAACACCCACTCTATGATTAAAAGGAGGTCCTTGATCCTCTCATCCCATTGGAAAATAAGGCCTTGCAGATGTGGTAGCTGGCCCATAATTATAAACTTGAACTGGAGGTCTGGTTCCATCCGGTGGGCCTGCCTGGTGGAAAGAGCTTTCTGGACCTTATCAATGGCCTCTTGTGCTTCTGGATTGAGAGATCAGGGAGAATCCAAACACCATTGCCTCGCAGGAGGCTAAAGAGGAGGGCGAGGCTTTCCGTGGACATCCCCAACAGGGGCTGGACCCAGTTCACTGTACCACACAGTTGTTGAAAGTTGCAGAGGGTCTGGGGCTCATCAGTGATGGCCAGATGTTGGGGAGTGACGGTAATCTCATGGATCCGGAGGCCAAGGTAGGTCGGGGGGCACAAGTGCTGGACCTCGTTAGGATGGACTACAAAACCTGCAGCTTCAATTGCCCGGATTGTCAGACCTAGGGTTAGGTCTCAGCATATCTCATCTGGGGCACACACAAGGACGTCATCCATGTAATGAAGGATGACTGCCTCTGGGGCCTACTTCCGGACAGGGGACAGGACCCGTGCAACATACCATTGGCAAATGCTGGGGCTGTTCTTCATGTCCTGAGGCAGCACTGTCCAATGAGATCTGTGCATGGGGGCTTACCGATTAACAGATGGCACTGAATAGGCAAATCTAGGAGCATTGCTGGGGTGTAGAGGTATGTGGAAGAAGCAGTCCTTGATGTCTACAAGTACTAACTTCCACATACGAGGGAGCATTGACAGTGAGGGCATGCCTGATTGCAGGGGCCCCATGTCCTCCGTGACTGTGTTGATTTTACACAGGTTGTGGAGGAGCGTCCACCCATTTTGTTTTGATTTTGGGAGAACGAACATAGGGGAATTCCATGGGCTATTATTTGGAACTATGTGGCCCTTGGTAAATTGCTCCTCCACGAGGGACTTGAGGGCGCAAAGTTTTTTGATGGATAAAGACCACTGTTCCACCCAAACCGGGGTGTCAGATAGCCAATTAATGTGTGGGTGGTCGCACTCAACAGTGGCCCGCCCTAAAAACCCTGGGCTGCTGGAATGACAACTCAAGTTGGGATACTGGGACAAGGTATCCCTTCCCCACAGGGTAAACCCTGCGTCAATAACAAATGGCTGGACGGTAGTCAAATTGCCTTCCGGAGCTTGGATGGTCACATTTTGGGTGCTCCTTAAAGCTGTAGCTTTACCCCCAACCCCAGGAATGTTCTTGGCCACTGGTTCAAGTTCCCATGCCTGGGGCCACTCTCTGCGAGAGATCACAGTGACGTCTGCCCCGGTATCCACCATACCTGGCATGCGAACTTACTCACCCCCTTGACTCAACTCACACTCAAGGGTTGGCCTATTGGGACCCATCACTTCTGCCCAGAACACGTGTGGCTCTTGGTGGGTCATTAGGCAATCTTTCGGGATGACCCGTCCTTGCACAATTGTAGCACCTTCTGGGATAAAAAGAGGAGCCTGGTGACATTCGACTAGGAATAGAAGCCCCCCTCTCCCATCGGTGGTTAGTACGGATGGGAAGACTTGAACTCCCGGGTGCTCTGATGCTGCAAGTCTGGTAATAAAAATGTCTGACCCCAGCGGGATGGATACCGCTGTTTGGGCCAGACCAGATCTGTCACCAGTTTTTTTAAAAATGAAGCTGGAGATCTGGATGATTGGCACCATCCTACCCAGTCTCCAGGTATAAAATTGAACTGCTGTATTGGCTAGCTCAGCTTCTGTCCAGTCTTGTAAAGTATCTTTTTTTTGGTGGTATAGCAGCTCCATTTATGTCCCCGCACAGAACTGAATCTTGCTGTCTGCTCAGTTTCCCAAGGGTGGTGCTTGCGCGTTCGGTCGGTGGTGGCTGCAGCAACATCCCTGCCCCAGCTGGCCCAAACCTGAAATGAGAGGCTTGGGCACAGGTGTTACTGCTTGGGGTTCCTTACATCCCTTTGCCCAGTGCCTCAGCTTTCCACAGCAGTGACACCAGCTCTTGGATGGAGGTTTCCCTCCTTGACTCACCACTCCTACAACTCCCCCTTTTTTAACTTCGGGGTTGAGTGACACTAACTTTACACAGGCTTCAATCATTTGATCTAAGGTGGGAGGAGGATCTAAAGGTAGGGCTCTGAGGACTGCTTTGCAGGCTTAGTTCACGTTGGAGTGGGCCAACTCTGTCAGCAGCTGCTGTTGAAATTCGTGCCCATGTGTCTGCGAGCGGATTTCCTGTGTAAGCTGCTCTACAAAATCTACAAAGGGTTCTGATCGCCCTTGGAGGACTTGTGTGAAGTGGGTCTTAGGGGTGGTGGTGGTAGGAGTGAGGAACAGAGCCCTCTGGGCGACCTGCTTAAGGTCTTGCAGGATGGGAGCTTCAGGGATGTTGGCAGCCTGTTCTTGGGGCTTAGTCCAAGTTCCTTGTCTGCAGAGGTGGTCCACAGAGAGCCCCGCAAATTGGGGATTGCTCTGGCAGGACGTGAGAAGATCTCGCAGCGCCCTTTTCCATGTCCTTTCCCAGAGGAGATACTTGGTCTGGGAAAGGAGGCAGGCCATGACATTCTTAATGTCATGAGGAACCAAAACCCTAGGGGAGAAGGAGGCAAGGAGTAAGCTCCAGAAGTACTGTGACTCCTGACCAAACTCTTTGCTCGCCTTGCACAGCTCTTTTAGATCAGCATGGGGGAAGGGTTCCCACCATAGGTATACTCCACCTCAGTTGTAAACAACTGGTGAGGCTTGCACTTGATCTGCATCCCCACTTCCAGCTCTGAAACTGTGAGAACCGGAAGAGGGAGCATGGGAACCAGATGTAGGATGATAGGAGGTGGAGCTTCTGGTGGGGGGAGGAGAAGGCAGGGTGAGGCTCAGGAGGGGGAGGGGCTCTGTGAGATGGGAGGGACCCAACGCAGAAACGCCCGTCGACACAGTAGTGGGAGGTGCCGATGCGAGGGAAGGGGGTGGAGAGGAGGGGGGAATGAGGGAGGGGTCAAGGGTGTAGCTGTGCAAGGCGGCGGGAAACTGAGAGGACGAGGGACACAAAATGGAGGACACTTTGTCTTTTTCTAAGATGGCAGGAGCTGTCACAAGGGCGCTGGCGCCATCTCGGGTGAATAAATAGGGATTAAGGGAAGAAGAATAAGATGGGGGGGGCACAGAGGCAAGAAGGGATTAAGGTCTTTAGAGGGTACAACAGTCTTTTTCTCGGGCAGAGTAGGGGACGAGAGAGAGGAAAAGGGGTTGAGGGAGGAGCTCAAGTTCAGGTGCACAAACCCAGCTTGAGGAGGGTGGGGAGAAGCCTCAGGAGAGCCGGGGAGATGGGAGCAGCCCTATGCCATCAGGCGGGATGCAACTCCGAGACTAGTCCCTTTAGGGGCACGGGGAGAAGGAGAGCTGGGGGCAGGAGAAGACGAAGGGGCAGAACTGGGGTCGCCCTCCCCCCTGGACCTCTTAAGAGCATTTATGACAGCTGCACACAGGGGCATGAACGGATAAACCGCCCTGTCTCTTATGGCGGCCACTTCTCCTAGCCACTCCCCAGCCCAAGCCCAAATCTTAGGGTTTCGGACTCAGTCTGCAGAGGTGCCAGGGAAGCAGTGGAAGATCCACTTCACAAATTTCTTAAGAAGGCTTTTAGAAAACTGAAAATCATAACCCCGAAGGATACCCACAACTGGGACATAAAAACCCCGCTGAGCCTGGGACAATTTATTCCCCATGACTGGTGTTCTTTCCCCCCACCAGGTGTAAATCAAAGAAATAAATGCAAAGCCCAGGTATCTTCTCCCCCGTCTTTGAGCTACTCACACCCCATGCCAAGTGAAATTCGCCAAGCGCAATTCGCCAAGCGCTCTAGGGGTTCCACTTACTGCAGGAATACCCCAGAACAGACAAGCCAGTGAGGGTCCTCCTTCTGGCTGCAGGTCCGGCGAGGAGATGTCCCGCAGACCCTTGAGGAGCTGCACGCCAGCAGCGACGGCAGCGGCGCACTCCACAAGAAGGAGATCAGTGTCTGGTGACAACTCCCGCTGACCTCGGCCAGCAGGGACCCTCCAATCCACCTCTGCCAGAGGCAGGCAGGATGATGGACAGCTGGTCAGTTGGTCAGTGGCCCCACATTGGGCGCCAGCTGCCATGGTGCTGTTGCCAGCTAGCACGCTGCCCCGAGCACCGGGCAATCTTCTGCTTGTCCCGAAGGGGAGGACGGGGCCAATCACAGTGCAGGAGGGCAGGCAAAGCTCCTGGTTGGGTTCACCTTGCCCACCGATGCCAAAGGTGCATGAAGGAGGCAGGAAAGAAGCAGAGGAACTTCTTCGGGGGGGAGAGGGTTTATTGAAGAACACAGGAAAACCACGGAGAAGCCGAGAAAATGGGACTGACATGGGGTTTTATACCCCTACAGAGTGGGCATGGAAAACACGCGGTAACCAATAATACATCAGTTAGGGGGCGCTAAGAAGGCGGGGAAAAGGAATTGTAGCAAATGGGAGAAGGAATAGGCGGGGAGGAGTAGCAAGAGCCAATCAACTACTGAGGAACATAGAACTCTCCGGAAAGACAACCAAATAGGAGAAATAAGGGGAGGGGAAGGGAGGGCAGCGGCCAATGGTAAGGCACAGATCCACAATTTTTTACAGCCTTTTGGGTGCTCCCTGTGACTTCAAGGCTTTTGGGCTGTGGAGGCACCAAACCAATGGACCTTTTGGTCCACTTGATTCAGCTGACCCCGGCGTTGGCCATGGGTCACCACAACACACCTTCAATAAATCTTTTCAAAAGTTATTTCACAATCAAAAGAGCCAGAAGCATACATTTCAATGAAAAAGAAAGAAGGTAGCAACTGCTTTGTAACTAGATGACTCCAAGAGCAGGGGACTAGAAAACAAATAATAAAAAAATACAGATTTCTGAACTGAGACTAGGGAGCTTGAAAAGGCAATCAGTCCATTTGCTTGCCTCAATACAGCAACTAATGGGAGGAGATAAAATCATACAGCTCTTTGCATGATCCTGCCATACCTGCAACTGGAAAGATTTTTCTATTGACCAATGTCTGTCTTTAAAAACTAATTCTACATGACAGAAGTTTTAGAAATAGAAACCTAATATGCTCATCCATTGAAAAGGAGAAACCAGAAAGTGAATTCTTCAGTTTTCATTGCTAATTATTGCAATTTTTGAAAGTTGCAGTGACAGAAGTGTTACCTGTGGCCCACAGAAAATTATAAAAATCTGTGATGTTTTCCCATGCCCAGATTTAGGTGTTTGATCTTGGCACTCTGAGTTGCCACTGACAGTCTTTTTGAGCTGATCATCTCAGGAACTTCTTGCATCTCATATGCATGTAACAAACAAACCCCTGGAAAAGAACAGTTCTATATTTGTGTTTGTCTGCATTTGTGCTTCATTTTTAATGTTTTTTAAAGAAATTGGTTTAATCCAAAAGAGAAATGAAAATAAAGAGAGGTATATCTCTTGCCCAGGTTTGCCTGCTTGTTTACAAAAATCAGCATTTTCAGCTATGATGCTGTTTTCGATTTGTATAAACTTAGCTCCAGGGCATTCCCTGAATCCTTAAACAGCAAGGCAAAATAATATTTCTTATTATTCATATCCAGCTAAATATTAGAAAACAAAACTGGCATTAGAAAACAGAATTGATTACAGTTGAAATATGATCACTCCACCCTAACGACAGAAAGACATTTTAAGGCACAAAGAAAGCTCTTTAGTAAATACATGGATGTACCATAAAGACAATGGAAATAATTATCCTATTTAAAAAGTTTAATCTAAAATCCCAAATTAAGTTTGGCTAAAACCCTGTATTTGTCACTTGAGCATGGCTGAGCTGCAAAAGAAATGTGGATGGAAGGGAATAATCTGTAGTGCAAGCAGACCCAATTGAAGGATGCCAAAACAAATAGTACTAAAAGCCAAGGAAGCTGAAACAGTGACAGAAATGGGGTGTAGGAATATCAGTCACATTAACCCACATGCACCATACTCAGTCAATACCATCATCAATGGCCTTCCTATTTAAACTTTTAATATTGCTTTTGCATGTGACAAGTTATTTGCAATGACTTTAAGATATTTGAGAACTTGGAAAAATAGATGCTAGATGAAGTACAAGCATGAATTAATTGTGTTACTAACTGCAAAACTTCAAATATCACATAGCAATCACTTTATTTTACATCTTTAAAAGCTACCGTGAATCTTTTATTTGACTTTGAAAATTAAAGCTTTCTAGTATATTTAAGCCATTTTCATCTTTTCTATTGAATTCCAGTGAGACTGATTTTTTTTTAATGAAAGCTGATATTCTTACACAATGATACAACTCCAGGAGCTGTGGCTCTGAAGAAAAGCACTACTTTGAACAAATTATCCAATACATGAGAATAGCTGGTTACACTGGCTAATCACTAGGAACACTCTCTCTCACTGAGTAACTTTGAACACAAGTATTTTTAAGCTCTAAAGGATGGTTTTAAAACGTAAATATAAGTTACAGAGACAGAAGTCAGTTTAATACATAAAACTGAATAAAGGAAATAGGAAAAATAGTAAAGATGTGCGGCCAATAACCACAGTGCTTTATTCACTCTTGAGCTTTACTCACAGGAGTATTTGCCACTGCTCCTGTGAGGACCATTCGTTCACTGTACATGTGTACACCAATCCACTTCCTTTCTCCCAGCACAGTGCAGAATCCCTCTGGGAAGCACTATGTTAATTCAAATGCCGCTTATCATATCAAGCTACAACAAATAGACTCATTTCTGGAGCTGGAACAAACAGGCTGAAAGGCAGAACTGGCAGAGTAGGGAAGGTGCTCAGGGTGGAGCTTATATGCAGGAGAGAAATTTCGTAGAAAACCCAATTTCCAATAAAGAAATATCTTTATGAAAAATATGTTCACACATTTACTCCTCAGAGACATCCACACTGGAGCCTAGTGGGAGACCATCAAATGGCTTTGGGGAGCCTGTTAAATGAGTCTCAGTTCTCTTCTGAAGAGAAGCCTCTTCACTTGTCAGACCTCAATTTTTCAGGGATTCACCTGGAGACCCTCTGTTCTTTCACACACGTTAAATAATGAATTCTCCTTTCTCATCTTTTGATGTTGTTGCACAGATTTATGGCTACCTTTTACCAGTCGAGTTGCCAGAGTGTCTGAGAGCCTGTGCTAGGCTCACAGCATGAGCCAGGGGCACTAGGAGGGAGCATTGTTGTGCTGCAGCAGTGCCAACACTTAGCACAAGCCATAGGAGAGTCACAATTGGCCTTATCAGACTGAACAATGAATACAAGCACAGCCTTATCCAACCAGACTGACATAACCCAGCCTCCTAAACATATGGAGAAAATTATTTTAGATCAATAGTAGAATAAATAAAATAAACTCATACCCAGGAACATGCAGTTCCAACTCGATTTTGCACAGCCCTTCCTCCAGCACCCAGGCAAACAAAACATCGGAAAATTTGGTTTCATACCACCAAAAACTGTTAGATCTTTTATTCTATTTTCTTGAGCTGACCAGAGATGGAACGAGTTTTCCAAATCCTTCACCCAGAGACAGAGCAGATTTGTAATCTCCATGAAGTCTCTCTGCCCCACAGATATGTCATGGCCACCCAAAGATTCTGCTTTGCCTGCCGTGTCTGCAGTTGTCTGCAATCATTCCCTTCTCTGCTGTCTGAAGTTACATGTTGTGATGGAACATCCGAGCAGGAGACTAAATCCTTCTGGCACTTCCTTTTATAAGTTTAATTATCGTAACAAAATTGATTTGGGGAGCATGTTTGCCCAAGAAACTCAGCAGATAAAAACAGCATAGCCAGATTGCAACCAGTTTATTCAAAAGCTCCAGTTCTGGTGATTTTTATATTACTTATCCAATTACTGCAATGAGATGAGGTCTAAGAGTCTTCACATAAATGACTGCTCAATGTAAAAAAGCCTAAATTAAAAGGAAAATGCAACTAAGGACCATTGGGGGGAAAAAACTCAACCAACCACAAGTTCTGTTTGTATCTCTCTCTTTATATTCATTCCTGCAACATCCAGAAGTAACAGATATCTGTAATACACTTGCACAGCAGCAGGGCTGTCTCTGAATCACAGCCCAGCCCCAGAATTTGTTTGGGTTTTGATCTTAACTTTCTCCTTTAAGAATTTTTAATTTAAAAAAAAAGTGCAGACTGCCCAGCCTGGTATCAATCATCACCACCAGCCCCCCACGCACCCCCTGCCTCCCTCCCCCTTCTATTTTGTAAAGCTCCATTTAATATCTTTTTTTAGAGCTGTGTAGCTCAGTGTAGTGGTTTCAAGGACTTCTCCAGGGAAGCAGCCAGCCAGGTTCTGTGACACTGGTCCTGGGTGGCAGGCAGCACAGACATGCACCAGGGTGGGAAACATTGAACTTCATCCTCAACAAGTATCAAAAGGCGACTTCATTAAAGCCAAAGATTTTTTGCAGTGAGGTAACAGCTTATAGTGTATTGCAAAGAGATATGAGAAAGGGCAGATTTTTTTATCTTTTGTTATTGGAATTGACCCTCAGGGTCCTTAGGCCTTGGTGAGAGCTTAAGCAAGCTTAGATCAAGGAAGGATTTTGAAATTGAATTTATTCAGATTAGCAAAACCTTCCATGAGAGGATTTACTCTCAACAAGCTGTTGCCAACTCGGAGCTTAGAAAGCCCAGCACATTTTACTGATTTACAATCAACTTTTTTTTTAAACCCAAGGCCGGCCTCATTAAAATGTTTGCCATCAACACTCACACAGTCTCAAAGATTCCCTGCCAAATGTTTATTTATAGGTACTTTCCTTGCTTGTTTGGATAATTTTCATTCAGATGACGTTTCAGGGTTTTAGGAAAAAGATATTGCAAATAATGATACTGGGGAAAGTGTGAGAGGAAGAATGAAGTAATGAAAAAATGTTCTATTAAAATGAAAGCCACTTCTCAGTCACTACTTCATTTCACAACAAAAACATATCTAGACTGCATATAAAAAATTTCACTCTTGCACTTCACATATTGATTTCGATGTTTTTAGCTCTAAAAAAGTGAATTATACATTCCCATTTCTGTCCTGCAGCCCTGTGGCACACACAGAGCTCTCAGTCCCAGTTGTTTTATTTCAGCAGGGAGCAGTCTTATGAGCTCCAGGAGAAATCCAAGCCGTGTTCAAATCACTCAGCATTTCGCCATCCACTTCACCGGGTCAGGATTTTAACTCACAGCTCCCAAACCAAATTTGCACAGTTGGAATCCATTATATGCCTCACTGGGAACTCTCTCCCTGCCTTCAGGCAGAGGAAGAAGGTGCAGCAGGGAGTGACTTGCTTAGAGATGGCTTTTCCAACTCAGGTGCCACACCACCACCACGTTCTGGAGAAAAGCCCGTTTTTTGTGTCTGTGCCTGATGAGTCAGTGGTGTGTCAGAGACCTGCACCAGGGCTGTGAATCCCACAGGTGCTTTGTACAAATTCGTACCTTGCCCAGCCTGGTGGGAACGTGAAGGACACCACGACAGCTGCCACCAGGAGGAAAGTGTGTGGTGGAAACCTCCCCATCTCTGGGGAGGGGCTGAGGATACAAATGCCAGAACTCACCTGTTGGGTTTAGCACTATTTTAGTGCCTCAGACAATAATTGAACTGCAACAGTCTGCCTCAGCCAATTTCTGTTCAACACAGTCTAAATACTACCTTTTTTCTTAATTAAAGGGTAAAAGCCAGAGCAATACTAAACTGTTTGTTGCAGCTCCTCAATCCTGTGACTTCTTTCTTGGTTGAACCCTAGAAATGTATTTTGCATTTCAATCCTAGTTATGAAAATCTATCAGGGAAAAACTAAAAATGCATTAATACTCAGGTATATATATTAATGTAAGGTGAAATGGTGCAAGGAGTCAAACACAGCAGCACTTGCTAACAGATCTTATAACTGAGTCGATGCAGGAACTATTTACACAGTTTTAATTTCCTCAGCACATTCAAATTTCTTTGCGTGTATCAGTGCTTATTTTATTTCTCCAGCTAAACCGGTTTTCTTCAACTCAGAGAAAAAAATTTTAAGTATGTACCTTTCTTAGTGTGGAATATCCTTTCATAGTATTTGTCCCAAATAATATCTATTTTGAGAAACAAGCAAGCATAATTTCATAAAGCCTCCTCAGAATAATCTTCCAATTTCAATCCGTAAAATGTTTTCACACCTTTAAAGTGTTTTAGTTTCTTTTTAACCTAAAAAATGTGAGAAAAATATATTTAACAAGGAACATTTCTATACAAACAAAGCTCAAAACTTGCAGAAAATTTTGTAACTACTTGATTTTATTTAATAATCCATTGTTTTCATGTATTTCTGATTCTGACTGAATTTTGTTTCTTTGAAATGAAAGAATTAACTATTAAGTTTTATCAAATAAAGACCCAGTAAACTTTTTTTTTCTAAAATGGAAGCTGTTAAGAAAAACTACTACAAAGGACTGAGAAGTCAAATCTTACATACAGCTCCCTTAAAGCTGGACTGGTAAAGGCACCTATGAACTAGAACAATTAATGAGATCTCAACCTTTGCACCTTTGGTGTCTGTAACAGTCCTGTTGCCAAAGAACTTTCTTCTTTGGGTTGAAAAGCAAGTAAATGTTCAGTAAAAAATGCATATAAATTTTCTTTCCCTTACTGAATTAACCGTAATTTTTTTAATTAACAAAATTGAATTTTTCCTGCAGAAAAATACTATTTGCTTTTTGAGAGTATATATATATGTTTTTTGCACTGACAGCAATTTCTGAAAAATCATCTTCCCTGTTGCATGGTGTGTGCTGAGAATCTGCTTAAGGTACATGGGCTTCCCCTTTGCCCTCTGCCAAACTGTGCACATGCATATGTTATGGGAGCCAGGTTTGGTAACTCTTGCAAATTCTAATTTTGTATACTTGCCTAACCCTAAGCCCATTGTGTGTGGCATTAGGCTCGTTTCTTGTCAGAAAGATTACTGTTGTATGTATACTATCTTAAATGGTCTTTTTGTGACCTTGCTCTGTGCCCTGAAACAAATGAAGCAGGTTTTTGGTGGAGGTTTTTGGGCTTTTTTTTTTTTCCTCCTGATGGGCGTACTCGGAGTGGGGGGGGAGGAAAAAAATCATCATTACACATGCGGTGCACCAAGGCACAGAGACTTCCTTGTGACCGTATTTAAAGAAGCGGGCACAAAGAAATAGTCATTGCAGCTACAATAGGGGAGATCTAGTATGCATTTCCAAGGAATCACATTTTGGGGAGAATTACAGAATAATTACACATATGCTTAGATCATGAGCATTCAATGAAGCGGACAATATTTTGAGGATTTAAGATGTTGGTGTTGTGGTCGTCTCTAAGAAACCAGGATAATTCAGACATTCAAATGCAAAAATGCACCATTTGGAGAGTGTAATGCAGTCTGTTCTGGTCAGTGTTACAAATTCGGAAAGGATTCCCCGGCTGCAGACATTAGCCACTTAATACTTAAATCTGTTTCCAAATGTAAAGCATACAACAAAAGTCTTTTGCATTAATGAAATGGATCCTAACACACATTTCATTAACGTGTCACATTACAGATGTAAAATATAATTACAACAGATATGCCTGTCCTACAGCTTGATAAAACCCGTGGATGTAATATTGTGTAAGTAATTATGCAATAAACCTCCATCTTGGTCCCATCATTTTCTGGCTGTAGACTGAGCTGATTTCATGCCAACATACTGAATTTCTCAGCCTTGCAGCTACCCTTAGGGGTGGCTCAGCCACGTCGATTTGATTTCTGCTGGTACAGCAAAAATATCAGGCCATGATAATTGTCAACCACTAATTAATTGTTAGGAAGTGCCAGCAGATGAGTGCAAGTATATTTTGGGTTTCCCTACAGCATCACAACATAAACCATTGCCACTTGGGCTGGCTGTGCTTTTAAATACAGAGAGATGCTACTACACAGAAGTTTAGAAAACTTCACATTGTTTTCTCTCATTTCATAAAAGCAGAGCCACTGAGACACTGAGTACAGCAAAAAACCAGCATCTAACCCTATTTCTTTTGATCTTCTGCTTTCTTCAAGTGTATTTCAATACTCTTTAAAACACAGGGCAGGTTTTGCTTCTCTGCATCTGCTCTCATTATAACTGAGAGCAAAAGAACAGCATAATCAGTATGCAAACGAGTATTATAGTATCACTTGTGTGACCCAGGGCGTTCTACAGTCATCAAAGGAAGAATAAATGTATTATTATTATTGTTATTGTTATTATATCTAAAACATGCTACAGCCATTACAAATCAGTAAAACGATGGCTGTAGTCTGAAATCCTCTCCTGGGATGAGCACGCTGCAGAATTTATGGGGCTGCTGGTGTGGTGAGAGCCTGCTTTGAAAATTATGACGTCTGAGAGACTGTATGTAATTGCTGATTCTGCAAACATTTACTGCTGGGAAGTCTTGATGTGGTGCTAGCTTATGGGAAGAAAAGCCTTCAGATTGGAGCACAGGAGGGCTGGAAATTCATGGGGTGATTTTCCACAGGGAGCACCCCATCCTGGTGTCACAGAGGCAGCACAAAGTTGGGCTCAGCGTTTGAAGGCTCAGCCACCACAAAATGCAGCCTAAGCAGAATAGTTACACCACTTCAGAGGCTCTGTCCAGGCAATACAACGAATCTGAGACAATTCCTCTAGTTCTTCTCCCAAATCACACCACCAACATAAAATAATAAGGCCTTTTCCAAGAAATTAGGACAGATTTCCCTTCATTTAAAATGTGGTTCAATTAGTTTCTGTGATTCCCTTTGATTGTGGGCTTTAGCCCTTCTCTTGATGCATTGGCATTGAGGTTTACAATTTTTGCTTCAAAATAAACTAATTAAATTGAGGAAAGCAAATTTAATAAAACTTATTAAATGTATTAAATAAAAATAATCCACAGAACTTTCTTACAAGTCACAGGATTTTAGAACCTGAAAGCTGCTAAAAAATCTCCTATTTGGATCATTCTAGGCTTGAGGAGTTTTAATACTTTTCAGTGGACTTTTTATATCTTTGTGTTTCTTGGGAGAAGAAAAGATATTAATAGACCTCACAAAACTCCTAAAAAACCAACGAAGAACAAAGCACACAAACAAAACAACAAAAAAGAGAACCCGAAACCCACACAACTTCAGACACTTCAGTTTCTCAGACACTGTGGATGTAATTCTGCCTATCAGGAGATAAAGTCACTTGGCAGCAGTGGACCACCTTCTCTGAGACTTTGAAGTTTTTATGAAGCACAGGCACTATGTGTACATGAAGCACACAAAAAGAAAGGAAAACGTGGCTGATAATCAACAACAGGTCTCTACTGTGTGCAAGAGTGTGGAACTGTCAACTTGTAAAGTTCATTTAAAATCCTGTCCTTGTTTTAAACTGCTGAACCAAGTAAGCAATAATTATAACCAGGAATAATATAATAATAATAATAATAATTTTAAAAATCAGCATGCTGTGGACCATCAGGTTCATATGAGCTGTGAAATTCAAGTGAAGGTCACAAAATACAAGTGTGTGAATAATATACATAAAGGTAAGCAATTCACTTGATGTTTTAGCTGCAAAAATTGTAAATGCCTTTGAAAAAATAAACAATTATCTTTCTATAATAGAACATACAGAAAAACATGGTCTAGTATACATCCAGTCCTTCCTACAAAACGATGAAATAAATAGAAAGGAATAGACAAAAGAAAATAAGAAAAAAGTGAACTTCATAATTAAAAGAAGTTGATAAACGTACAGTTACAACTGTAGTATTCTATTCCATAAGGATATAAACCAGGCAGAATTCACTTGACATAAATATTTGGATTGAAAAAGGCTCTGCTTTGAACATGGGAAGTGGAACAGGCATTTTCACCAGTAAAGAGCAACTTGCCAGTGCTGCAATTCCCCACTGATCACGTTGTGCCAAAGATTCGACTGATACACCATCCTAATGGATGGACTCATTTTCCCTCGAAAATTTTCATTTTTCTCTCTAAAATGTAAAACCCGTGGACTTTTCTCAATGTATATATTTTCAGTTTGGTTTTGATTTGCTGGCAGCACCCCTTCACATGCATGTTGATTTAGAATATGACTGTGTTGCTCAAGTCTCTTTATGTTTCCACTTGTACAAGCAGCTCAGAGTACTTATTAACCATAAGTCACAAAAGAATTATGGGCTAATTACTTTAAAAATAATATTTTTATATCTTTGTAGTCATGTCACACTTTCATCCACCATAGTCTAATTGCATACTTTTTATGCACTTTACTGCATTATAGTGACTTTCAAGCAGCACTGTGCATACTTCCATAGATGTTACCAGAGCTGAGAAAGATCAGTAAAAATCTTAATTACTGGGACCCTAAATAGTTTGGGGAGACATAAGGCAGGTTTTTAACCTATGTCTTATCAATTCAAGCTGCTCTGTTTTAGCAATGACTGAACAAACTTTTTACCTCCTTTGTCTTTGTGGAGTCACATCTCAGCCATTATCATTCCAGCTCAAAATCCAGCATGGGGTGAATCCCTGCCTGTTGCTCTCACAGTAATGGAAGCATGAGCAAGAGAAAGGTGATGGGGAGCAAGGAAAGGGTGGAGGATCATCCTCCATTCCCACCATACAATGCCTGGAGCTCTTTATGCCAGCACATTCCATTCCCAGAGGCCAAAACCATACCCAAGCAGCCAGTATTCCTTTAATCATACCAAATGTAGTAGATAACAAACAGTCATGGCTTTATAGCAAACATTTACAAACCACTCCTAGAAATGTTCCCACCTGTTGATCCTAGACATCTTCCTTTGCCTCCACTAAGTCCAACAAGAAGCAATTCCAAACAAATGTACAAGGCAGAGGTAAATCTGGTCATATCAGCCTCAATGGAAATAGCAGTCACTTATTCTGAAGGGATAGTATTAAATCCTCCCTGTGGTAACTGCAGACCAAATTTGAAGCAAAAGCTCCCTAAGTAGTGGAGATCTGTACAATCCTCTATAAAACTTCACTCTTCCTACTATCCCTAACAATATTTTGGTGACATTATCCTTAGTATAGGTCAAGAGTAGCTGTCTGAGCAGTCTTTGTTTTCCATCAGCTTTTTTTTGCACTGTGAGGAAAGATTGTGGAAAGGGAAGAAACAGGACATCCATCAAGGCTCAGCTCTCAGACAAGAGGAATGAATATGGGAGCCTGATTTAATTTCATTTTCACAGAGAGTAAAACTGCTGTGCAGTATTGTAGCTCAAGTCTTCCCATAGGAGGTATTTGTTAGGTCCTGCAATGCTTTCACTTACTCTAGATTTATGATTTAGAAACTGCTGACCAGAGTGAACTTGCTCCTGATGCACATCAGCACAGCAGCATAGCCAGCCAAATCCAATCCTTCCAGTCTCAATTGGAACTGCTCCATGGGAAGAAATACACAGCTATCTACCAGCAAACAGAGCGGTGGTCTCTGTTTCATACTTGCTGGGTCTATGTTGTTGCCTCAGAAAAGCCAGATCCATTTCTTCCTCTTACTCAGACCATCCTTTCGATTAACAGCTAAAAGAATTTCCCTGTTCAATCATGAACTGATTAAATAAAACTTCTGCTAGAAATGCCCAACATCCTCATAGTTAGCACACAAGAAGTGTAACACATTCTAAAAAGGATTTATTGAGGTCTTAAATCATCTTGGCCGTTCTTTGACACGAAAGTGTCTGGTGGCTTGGAAAGCATATTTGTATTATCACATCCCCACGGGCAAACAAGACTCTATAGGCTCTACTGTGGCTTCCACATTCTCCATAAAAATAGACAGGAAAGCTCTCCTAGCCTAGCTCCATTTACTCTGTGTGTCAGCCAGTCAGGATATATATTTCACCAAGTACAAAAGCAGTGTCATGTACTCCCTTCACAAAGTCACAGGGAAGTGCAAGGGCAGCTCTGACAGAGCCAGCATCACCTCTGTGTCAGAGATCAGCAAAGAAGAAAACATGTAACCCGGGTTACAAGAAGTCTGAAGTTTTCTGAGGTCACTCAGAAACATCCTGTTAATTATTATGGGTTCAGGTAATGGCCAGATCTGCCTGGCACATGAAATTGACGTTGTAAAGTAAAGAATGTCCTATCCATCCAAACCCACCTGCCTTTTTGTTAGGATGCTGTTTGCAGATGGTCCCTGTAATGTACTAGAAAAATCTGTAACAAATTGAAACATTTGGAGTTACATCTCTGACTAGCACTAACCAACACAGCCCCACATTTTTTCGAATTGCCTGAAGGTAGAATCATGGAATGGTTTGGGTTGGAAGGGACATTTAAAGATCCTCTAGTCCAACCTCCAAGATGAGCAAGATCTAGCCTTGCCAATGTTAATTGCCTTCCAAATACCCAAAGCCTTAAACTTTGCATTCATGTTTAATCCCAATACTCTGAAATCTAATAAACCACCACTCAGATGCAAAGTAGCAAATAGTTAAAGTAGAAAAAACCTGTATGACTTCCAATTTGTTCTAAACATGTAACTGATGACCAACTCAAAACATACAATACAAATTTCTCCACAACACCATCTTTCTGTGGAACAAGGGACACTGCAGCGCTCCACAATTTGGCTGGCTTTTCACGCTCTCCCTATTCTTCTAGAGAAATCTTAAGCCATGAAATTTCTTTTTTGTTAGTGCAAAGACATGGTAATGTCAAGCATTCATGACCATAAGCATGGAAAATTGATGAAATTACAGTGTGTTCAGGAAAATAATGCGGTGATGACAGAAAGAATCTCTGCTTGTATCTGCGTTCTGGTGGCAGCTTTTTGAACAGGTGAACATTTTTTTCTTCTCTCTGTGCAAAACATCTCTTTGCATGAATACATCAAATAGATGCCCAGGGAGAAAGGTCAAAGGGAAATAGTCACACAAATAATTAAGATATGAAGAGACAGTGTATTAGGTTCATTAATGCTTTCCACTGTCTTACTCAGTTGAGGTGCACCTTTCAACTTGACACGAGAGAGTGTCTGCAAGGCTCTATAAAAATGGAAAACAATGGAGCTGGCTGCTTGCTGCCACAAAACCAGGAAAAGCAGAGTGTGGATAACAGGGTACCCTCTTCTAGAGCTCCCCACAACCTAGCAAGAGCCATCTGCAATCTTCACAACCCATGTTCCCCATCTTCTGGGTGTTCCTGGTTTGGTTCTGGAGCTACAGTGGGATCTTCACACACCTTGCTCCCACACAGTGGCTGAGTGAATAAATAAATGAATGAATACACAAGGCCAAACAGTCATACATGGGGCACCTTGGGCAGCTCTTGAAAGAATCAAGAATTGGTTGGAACATGAATTACATTAACAATTACATCAGTAACATTAAGGGCTAAAATTAAAACTGGAAGACTAGGAAAAGAAACAAGTTAAATGACACAAGAAGGCAAACTGGAGAGAATGAGTCCAGGTGAACACCCTACTCTAAGAGCCTGCCAGGATCCCCTCAGACTGGGGAGAGCGCTTGGCTAAGTCCCCAGTCCAGCTCTCCCAACAATGGGAGTTCTTCCCCACAAAGAGTGTTCCCCTAATTCATGTGTCAGTGTGCTCTGCCTGGGGGCAGAGATTTCTCTGCTAAAGACCACAGCACACAAGCCCTGTCTGCTTCTGACCAGCACCTAGCTTTCATCACAGACCAGCAGTCTGGAGAACTTGGGTCATAAATAGGAGTACTTCCCCCTCAAGGATGGGATTTCTTGGCTGGAAAGATATCCATCACAGTAACTTCAGACACTTAATACATAGACAGGATCTCCTCCTTTAAGGGTACCTCAGAAAAACCTGTTCTCTCCTGTTTTCTTTCCTAAATTATTCTTTTCACTAAGGGCACACCCTGGTTTTAAAGGAATGGTTGCAAAGAATCACAACAACCATGCTGAAAGTGTAAAATCACTCCAATACTAACACAGTTTCTCCTAACTCAAATTTATCAAGGCAGGAAATAATTCCAGCTATTTATTTGACATCCTAGTAGTACTATGTAGTTTCTTAAAACTTTTCAGTCTTACATGAATTTCTAGATTTCAGATTTTCTACAAAGGTGTCTTTTGCCCAGGCAGACAGAACACACTCATCTCTATGTGTCTTACCTGTGCAGTAGGTGCACAAGTATTTAGGGAAGGAGTCACACAGTAACAGACTCTCTCCCATGGCCTGGGCAGCTCAGCTGCAGCTACTGAAAACACAATCCGAGGAAAACCTGCCACCATTTGCCTCCTCTTTGGGGTTCAAACATAAGAATTTATGTCACTGAAGCTCAAGCCCATATTCATTAAGGGGAAAATAAATGCATATCTAAATTTCCCTGATGTTCATGTTGCTGCAGGCTGACACAAACAAAGCTTCAGGTTTTGTTTTAAAGGCAACACTTGGTTTGCCACAGGTTTGCTTCTCATTCAGTCTCTGGGCAGGGACCCTGCAACAAAAGCTGCAGTTCCTGGCCCAGTTTTCATCTGCTCTCCAGAACCAGCCACCCCAGTCTGATGCATCCCAAGGTTTCCTCGCTGGCGATATTTTCCTGACTTCTTAGCCAAGCCAGCACAGGGCTGATTTTCAGGCAGTTGTCATCACACTACTACTCTTTTAAACTCATAAAAGCTTCTTGTTCTCTTTTTAGTTGAAGTCACCTCTTAATGGTTTTCTGCACAGGTCTGAGGACCAGGGCTGTTTTCTTAAAATCTGAAATTCATATGTATTCATAAAGCTCCAGAAGCAGATGTGCCTCACATCTAAAGGTCTGCCATAAACTGGAGAGAAGCAGCACTGGCACTCCAGGTCCCAAATCTTACACAACTTCTGCATTTGGAAAGACTAGGAGTGAAACTTTGCCATGTAACACAGTGGTTGTGTTACCTCCCCTAGGCTTTAAGTAGCTCCCCAAAGCACAAAGCAAATGCCAAACAGGCTCCCTGTCCTACCCTCACCAGCACACAGCTTGAGCAAGGCAAGCTGCACAAATGCTGCAGGAATTGCGAGCTATGTTTTACATCACCGATTTCTTCCTTAGCATCACTCTTTGTGCTCATGCTCATGTTGCCCTCTCGTGGCTGCTCTGATGAAGGAGCAGGCCCCTACCTCAACCCACTTCGGGCTGAGCTGTGGCTGTAGATGTATTTTTGGAAGTTTAAGACCAGCTTTTTATCCCTAAGAGTGATCATTATAGCAATAATTTTTTTATTCTCTTAATCCAACCACATCCTCCCATATTCATAGAACCGTAGAAGGTTCTGTGGGGTTGGAAGGGACCTTAAAGATCACATAGCTCCACCTCCCCTGCCATGGGCAGGGGACACCTTCCACCAAACCAGCTTACCCAGAGCTCCATCCAGCCTGACTTTGGACACTTCCAGGGATGGGTCATTCACAGCTCCTCCAGGCAACCTGTGCCAGGACAGCCACCACCCCCACAGGGAAGAATTTATTCTGAATATCTAATCTTAATCTCCCCTCTTTCAGTTTTGAGCCGTTTCCCCCTATCCCATCGCTCTATGTTCCTTGTCCAAAGCCCCTCTTCCCTCTCCCCATTCCCAGCCCTCATCTGCTTCCCCACGCACCCACGTACACAGCACCATCACCCTTACATTACACAGCAACTTTAAGCACATTTATAGAGATTTTGCTGGTTTGCTCCACTGCTTTATCCCAGCAGGAAAATTCCAAGGCTTCTCTCACTGACACCAGTGAGTTTCCTTCGATCAAGTGCAAGCAAGGGAAGGCCCCCAAGCTCTCAGTTGAAGTTCCTCTTCGCTGTACAAGTGAAGCCATGGAAAAGTAACTGCCGGACCAGAGACCCTTCAGAAGTAAGAACTGATCCTGTTAAGGGCACCACCAGCAAACAGCATCCAGGGCCTCAGGATTTTTGTCAGGCACGTGACTGCCACTCTCCCTTATATCCCAAAAGCTATTCAAGCTCTCAAAGCCCTATGGGCTTCCTCTAATTGCCCACTGATTTCACCGCAATTAGCTGGATTACCAAACTACTCTAGAGATGAGCCTTAATCTCCTGGTGGGTCAGTGATTAAGTAGAAAGTGTGAATAAGCCCCTATAATCAGAAAGTGTTGTGAAAAAGGAGACTTAATATACATGAGGCATAGATACTGTATGCAAAATAACTTTGTTTCAGCAACAAAAAGAGCATCAGGATGCAGTGCTCAGGGGGGAAAAAAGAAAAGCAGTTTCATTTCTGAGAGGTTTTAGATCCTACTAAAAGCTGTTTAAGTTAATTCAGGAAGATTGATAGTTGCTATAGGCGGACAGAGTGCCAGAAGAAGGAGGACCCAAAAAACCAGAAAATTGTCAGAATTGGACAAAACCCACTATCCATCAATTTTGTGCCCTGAGAATACATTGAAATTATTTTCCCAAACTGTTTCTAAAACAGATGCTGCTGCATTTCTCTCTGTAAACACAAAGAAAATTAAATAAATAGTGTTTACAAATAAGCACCAAACCTCCTGTGCTGTGTGACACTGACCAAGAAATAAAATACATCATGGAAAAACAGGTATGAAAGCACATTAATTTATATCCCCATGAAAACTAGTTACACAGACAACCTTCATGTAGTTGCTAAAGCAACATTAAAACTTCCACTGCTAAAACCACTAAGTAGACATCGTTTACAATTTGATTCCACCACTACTTAAAAGAAAGTTAACTTGAAAAGTTTCCACTTCAAGATTCCCTTTTAAATATTTCTCCCTGTAAGGTTTGATATTTCATAGAGCTCTCACTTCTGCAAATGCGGAACAACACAAATGCAGGACAGCACAGAGCAGATGCTGGTGGGACAGTAAATGGAGTGAAGTCTCTTTGGCCTGGAAGGATGGAAGAGGAATTTAAAAATGTCTCAATTCTTCACAGTTTGTTTCAAAGCAGCTGACAAATTTTTGTGGGGGGAAAATTAATCTTATTAATTGGCAAGGCATGACATAGTCAAATGTTCAGAATTGCGCCCATGCTTTATCCAAACTCACTGGGAGATAAAAGAGAACTTTTAACCATTCCCAAGCTTTCCTTTTTGATACTGGGCTGTTACTCTATGAACCAGTAGATGTTTTTCTTCATGGGGTACTAACTAAAACTTGAATTAAATCTACACCGACAAGCTGGAGGAAGGGCTTATTACAGAACCAAGGGCCACCAGCAGAAAGCACTCATGGAGTGCCTTGGTGAGCTCTTGGGTGGGTACAAGGTGATAACTCTACCCCAATAAATCATTCCAAGTAGAGATATGGTCTTTCCACTTTTCTTAAGCATGAGAAGAAAATTGGTGAGTTTAGAGTGAGCATGTGGTTGCCTTTAATATTTCATAGCATGGTCGTCATCATTATGGTAGCATTGTTTTCTCCATGCCTGCCAAAACATGAAATTTGATCTCAATCTGAAGCAGTCAGTGCTGGATGAAACACTGGAGTGTTCATAAAATACATAGGCCAGCTCTCAAACAATGCATTTCATTGATAGGCAGTGGAAGTGGGGTTTTGTTTCAGAAGCCAAATCCTCCCCCACAAGAGGAAACATTCCTGTCTTACATATTCTGGCAAAACTTACTGTGCAGAACACTGCTGGGAAACTGGGCAGAGTCTGTAGATTCACGAGGACTGGGAACCACCTTGAGCTCTTTTGTCCCTCTCTCTGCGTTGTCTGTGGTTGACAGAACTTTGCAGCACTCACTTTGATTTTGATTTAAAACTGTCCTCAAAAAACAATTTAAAATCTGTTATGAGCAAACTTCTGTAGCGCTTCAGCTGAACTATAGCAGAAACAATTTGTCACAGCAACAGCTGGAACAAAATGTGTCTGCAAGATGAATGTCTTGTTCATGCACACTGCAATGCTGATCGGGACTGGAGGGGAAAAAAATCAGTCTGTATCCAGCGTGTTTCAGGCAAGCAGAAATAGCAGTCATTTCAATTCAGTAAAGATGGATAAATGTCTCTGTCTTATCAGATTTCTTAAAATAATCCCTGGCTAAGGAGAGCAGAAAGCTCCTGAGCCAAGTCAAGTCTATTCATTCATATTCTCAAAACCATTAAATAATAATCAGGCAGATGTTTTCCAAAGATCCAAAAATCTGCATTGGGGTGGCCACCTCTTTCTAACATAAGTAGAGGAATTGGACTTCTCAAAGTGCTCACTCTTAGTTTATTTTTTAATTTCGTATTTATTTTCTTGCACTTATTTAGCACCTATTTTAATTGCGAAGTACTATCCCTATATAGTCTTAAAAGTTGCCTGGGCCTTGGTAGCCAAATGAGATTGTTCTCATCCTGTGTGGCAGGGTTTTGAATTAGAATTTCACACACCATGCTGAAGTAACCATGGTTTTGCAGAAGCAGAGGACAGAGCATATCTTTTACTTCATGGAAGTCAGCATACACCTCTATTTGTCTCCAGGCATTAGATAAAACCAGAAACAGACCAGCCTCTGCAGCTCTTGGCTCTGTGCTCTCAAAATGCACTCACTGAATTCCAGAAAAAGAAGAAAAACCCCCAACATTTTTGGACCTGTACCAAACATCTTGTGGCCAATTGTGAGTAAAAGCAAATTTTGTCCTTTTAAGTTTTGTTTTGAAACATTTGGTCTGGTTCTGAAATCCTTAAATTTTCTGTTTACACCCTGCAACTACCACCCTTTGCTAGCAGCATTGTTACTGGTTTTTTCTTCATTACACTTACTTACTCTTCATTAATTAAACTTACTGTTTATGTATATTCACTTTGTTATCCCACTCCTCCCCTCAGTGCATCCATGTTCCTGTCCAGCACAAACCTAAGGCTGGCCCAGGGCACTACTTTCACATGAGTTTCAAATCATGTGAAGTTTGAACTTGACTGATACGGGAAGTGGATAAGGGATACTTCTAGTTTGAGAGATAACAGAGAAGGCAGAGATGTCCCACATGACTTTTGCCATGACTGGAAGATGAAACCATTGCAACTTCTTGCCTGTGGCTCTGAGGTGCAGGACAAGCAGAGGAGTAGAGCAAGACATCTCCTTTTACAGCTGGGTTTGTTACTACTTCTAGATTAATTCATTCAGTAGGATTTTTTTCATCTTCTTCATGTTCCTTCAGCCTTTTTCTCCTTTCCTTTGCAGCTCTCAAATACCCCAAAGACAAAAAAAGTGAATTAATATTATCTTGAATAAGTCGCTCAAGTTTGTACACTAATTCTTAGACCTAAGAGATAGATAGAGATAGAGATAGAGATAGAGATAGAGGGATAGAGATAATCTCCATCCCATATAAATGTCCATAAAGACTCATGTATTGTGAAGCTATAATTCCATTCTTTCAGCAGCATACAAAATCAATATTAAATGCCTTCCTGTTAGCTTGCCTGACTCACAGGTATCACAGCTCAAGATTTTTTCCCTTGCATCTTAATCCCCCATCCTGCATCATGGATTTAGAAGGAGATTAGATAACCAGGGCAGCTGCCTTCAAACTTCATGTGCTTCAGTATGGTACAATCACCAGTACTGGAAAATCAGCGCAAACACACACAGACAGGTTTGCTCATGTTTCGCCTTCTGAAACTTCAGGAGAAAGTTTTGCAAGGTTTCTGCAGAGTACAAATTATCACCCATTTACTCCAACCTTCCTGCTTTATGGCTGCTCCTCTAATCAGCTTTGCCATTTGCATCCACGCATAAGGATCCTGATTCCCTTGGACTCACCACCCCCAGTCCCCTAAGCTGGAGAGGACAGGCTGGGAGTGTGCCACCTCAGATTGTCTCAGTGGTAAGGATTTGTGGGAAGTAATCAGGATCAAAAAGCATTTGCTTAAATTATCTCTATTATTATTACATAAAGTCCAAGAAGTGTTCACAAGGGAGAAAGTTTTCCTTGAAACTTTGAGCTTTAGGGGTATTCAGGCCCTAAAAATTTCCAAAATTCTCCTCATAATTGGTTTCATAGTACGTATGTCATTAAAATCATCCCCAGTGTACTTGTCCAAAAGTTTTTTCAAAAGAATATATAGCAAATTCCAACTTTTTGCCCTTCCTGACAGAAATCATTCCATTTTGACCACCTGATGGGCCCTTGGGGTTAATTAGAAAATCCCCATCAAGAGCTCAGAGGCCAATATCAGCTGTCAAAATCCCACATTCCCCTCTTTCACCTCTTTCAAGTGCAAAACAACCTGTGTCTGAAGATGTGCCAGAGAATAAAAGGGCACACCACAACCACTGTGGGCTCTGACTTAGACCTATTCATGGCCTCACTACTATGAATACAGCAAAATCTCAAATGAAAGTTTTAATCTCCCCACTGCATTCAACCCAAAGAGAAAAGGGCTTCCCTTTTAACAATTTCCCCCCTTAAATCTTTTGTGTTGCCATGCTCCTGAAAAAGCTGAGATTTTGCTCAGCCCCAGCGAGGGCTTTTGCCACAGAAAGCACTGCACCTAACCCCTTTGTGCTGACATAAGAGTAAAGGTCTGCTCAGACCAAAAGTAACTCATGCAAAAGGCCTTCAGAGGCTCTAAATACAAACTGAACAAGATCAGAGTTAAAAGTGCAGGCATCTGATCTCACCCAGCTTGCCTTCCATGCTCCCTTCCCTTGTTTCCAAAGGTGCATGGTAAATGCAAAGATGAGTGAGGGAAAAACAAACATTGGAAAAAAAAATCAGATGTACTAGTGCTGGAAGATGAAGACAGAAAAGTCCTGTTACTCCATCTCCTCTGCACCTCCAAGTCTCTCTCCAGATCAGATGAGATCTCTCTCATATATACAGGTGAATACACTGCACCAGAAAAGTGCAGACTCATTGACTCATGATTGCTCATCCCGGTGATCACCAGCTGCTTTCCTCTCCCTGTAAGCAGACCCCACTTACAGAAAAGTCAGTAATAAGTTAATTTTGCACTCAATTTTATGAATGAAGGAAAACAGCAAAGGCTATGATTTCATTAACTGCTCGGCCATGCACAGGCACATTAATGGTGTGAAACGAAAACCAGAAGAAGCAGTAAGGATCTTCAGATGTGCCACTGCTTCTTTTGGGGTTTGGGGAGCTTTTAATCCATTTCACTACAAAACCTACTTTTCACCTCATTTTGCTCAGAGCAGAACATTTCCTGCCTGGTGCCCCCAGCCTCAGAGAGCACCACCCAGCCTCACTCTTTGTGCCCAGCCCCTCTCACTGACACGAAGGCGACGTGGTTTTCTATCCTTCCGAGGGACTGTGCTTCCCCCCCTGCCCAGGACGCCTCCTCTCCCTTTCAAGTGATTATTGTTTTGTTTTTTTCTCCTCGTGAGCAGTAACACCTACATTGTATGGGGAGAGACAGCGAGCATTCATACCCCTCAGAAAGCCATTCACTCCAGGGCAGCTGGAGAGGCTCAGTGTTCGGTTTGCCCTCTTCACTCTTGGATGAGTTTTGTGCAAAGCTCGGGCTTGGAGTCCTTTCCCTCCCAGAGCCAAGCAATTAATGAGAGGTGGAAAAAGGAGAGAAAATGTCGCAGGGTTTTGTCTTTCTTCACAATTTGTTCTTTTTATGTTTGTTTGTATCTGAATTATGTTATCTGGTTGCCCTGGAAGGATATAAAAGCATATTGGGGAGGAAAAAGGAAATTATGTTTAATTAATTAATATGTCCTTGGGCTTTTTTCTTTTATACTAAAGGTTTGGAAATAGCACCTCCTATTCATGGAGCAATGAGTGGAACTGCTGCTAGAAGAGAGACCACTGGCCAAGCAAGATTAGGGGTGTTTTAATTTGGTACAGCCCTACTTCAGATAGTGGCTCATCTCTTTTCAGAGAATGTTTTTGCAGATCAGAGTTCCAAAGGTCCTAACAGGCTGTTAACAACTTTTGTCCCCTGAGATTTGTGCTGTACTGACCAGGATCACATTCTAAAGCAGCACTATGGCCCTTTACACAATAAAGCTGATGAAAAAAAGTGGAAAAAAAAGTTTAAAAAATAACCCCCCTCACAATTTCACCCATCTTCCCGTCTCCTTTCCACTTTATTTGCTGTTGATGCAAAGCCATTGGATTTTCAATTGCATGGTATCATCATGCTTTATTTTTATTAGAGATGCACCAAATACCTCCCACCCCCTCAATATTACATGGGTCACTCTTCACTAGAAAGTTTAAATTTTTGTGTTCTCTTTAGTGAACGAGATCCTATAATAATGGAATAAACAGTGTGGTTTGTTTCTGGTGAGCCAAGAACTAAGATCAATGAATTGGTTTTGTTGTTTTGTTAGTGATATAACATACAATATACCATTTGTTTTTAAGAAAATACAAAAGTAATGCAAAAATTTCCATCACTGGTGCAAAATGAAAATAAACACCGGGGATGAATTTCATTCTTTGGTTTACCTTGGCAGAAGCTGACTTTGTTAAGCCACTGAAACAGCACAGTGTAATCATACTGTGATGAATCCAATAATTTTACTAGAAAATTGATCAGCAGCAAATGCTGTTGTGTTCTATATGACAGAAAAGTCTTTTTTGTCTTCCTTTTGCTTTTACTAATGCTAAAATAATAACAAAATATAATGAAATAATTATATCATTAAGACTAACAATAAATAACATGAGAACTGATTACTACAGAAAATAATTTTGTCATGTTATTTTCCATAGTAACATAGTATTTTGCTATTTAAACCTAAAAATAAAATTAAGTAAAGATAGATGTTTCTGGATGATTTAGAAGGATGTGCAGCCTTGGCCTGGTTGGCACTGGATGGGAATCAGAAATACCCCTGTCAATCCAGAGTAAGTGTCAAATAGTCAGTAAAACCCAAAACTCAAAAGAGTTAAACACTCCCTTCATTCCCATTGCAAAGACAAACAGGGGGAAAGAAGGAAAGAGGAGTCTGGAGGCCTCATTTAGGTGACAGTTCGCTGTGTCAGGTGCTGGGTAAATATGTAGCAAACGGGAGTCTTTCTTCATAGCTTGTCTAACCAAGCAGAAAGTTCAGTTTGAAGGTATGACTTCAGCTCTTTCCATCCTCTCTCTTTCCTAGATCCTGAATTGAACAGACACCATTAAAAATCAGCAATCACATTTAATAGCTGGTATAAGCAGGCCCCAAGCAGGGTAGACATAAGCAAGCTGGTAAGTTGTGTTTTATGGTCCTGTTTGTTACATGATTAGAGATCTGCTGATACAGGACAGCAGATGGAAACAGAGACTCATCAGCCCAAATACACAGAAATGTCTCCAGGACAGTGTTTATTCTCAAGGGGTATTTTAGGGATTGGTTGGGCAATGAAGCTGGCAATTAACGATTTGGGAGTTGTGATCAGTCTCTGGTCACTACTGCAAAGTCCAAATCTAGACCTCGATTCAGGTCTTGAGATCCCTGGGAGGAAAGGTGTAGTATCAGCAGAGTGGGGTTTGTTGAGATATGCCCAAGCAAAGGAACCACTGTGGCCAAAATTACAACTTGTTTGGCCCTATGGCAGGATTTTGACAGATGTCTTACATTAAAAACAACCCTTTCATCCTGTTCAAGAAAAAAATCCTCTCAGGATATCTCTACTTTTACCTAATTTCAGTAAATCATTGAGATCTCAGTGAAAGGCACACACCCATAAAATTTTATTGCAGATTTTATCCAATTACTTTTGGCCCCCAGAAAACTTGAATTACTCTCCTAGTATGATACAAAGATTAGATTTGGCAGTAATATTCTAAATATTGCTCCTGTTAGTCCTTTTTCCTAAAGCTTTTGAGAATCTGTCTGCTCAAAAAAAAAGTGGATCTTCTCTCAGAATTGGGTTTGATGATCTCTGACTGCTGTACTGAAGGGAGGTAGAGAATCGAGAGTACCTTTGACTTGGATCCTTTGCTGCGTCTGTAACTAAGTCAGTAATCTGTTGCCATGCCTTTAGACTCCCATTTAAGCACCATTTGAACATCACTGCCAAAACTTCCTCTCTGGATGTGATCAGAGCAACCCTTCCACTCTTTCCTAGTTTCTACATCCTTGAAGTGGTGAATGGCACTTTTCTATTTTGTGCATGCAAAGTGTTTTCAATAAGATTGTGCCACGGGTATGGCAGAAACTCCACTCCGTCCAGGAGAGATTCTCTGTCAAATAAAGACAATTCAGTGAAAACTCTAAAGCCCTCGGTGTCAGCCACAGTGAAGAGCACAGTATAACAACAACAGATAAAGACAAACTGAACAATGTGACAGACAAGTACCCGGGGATCTGCCTATTTGCAAAATGTCTCCTGTTTGCATGTGAACACTGCTGAGCAAGCCAAAGCCCTTGCTCAGGAATGATTTAATTTATATGCCCTCAGAATGAGGTCATATCCATATCATGCGTGATCTCTACTAGCTTTACAGATGCTTTAACCTGAGAAGGTTCAAGCTCTTCAAGAGCTATTCATTCTTGGCAGGTTGATATAGTAACTGACAATTCACTGCCATCCAAGTGTATCTGGGAACACAAAGCTCACATAAATATTGTCGAGCATATCCCATTGTCAGTTACTCACTTCTGCCCTTCAGCTTCCTGCAGCCCTGAGAGGAAGATCATTTCTCTCGGTGTCATATGTCTGACTGACCCAGCAGATACAAAATTGTTTCCTTTTTACCAGTAATGGACTGTGCTTGAAATGTCAGACACAGGTTTGTTCAACCCCAACCAACAAACAATGTGAAACATAAGAGGTCGTGTGGGCAGAGACTGGTGAGAAAGCCTGAAACAGCTTGTAAAGGTGTATCTACACTGAAAAAGCTCCAGGAGGAAGCATGAAGACCTACTTGATATTTTTTCTCCTGCAGTTTCTTGGCTGACCTGCCTGCTTACCCAACCTAAGCCCTTACCAAAGACAGCTGTGTGTGAACAACGGGGTTTTCACACTGTACTCGTGGCTTTCCAGCCCAGAAATGCCCACTTGGTCCTTTGCTCTGGATTTATTACCCTCACCTGGGCCCCTCTCCCTCTGTGACAGCTCTCAGATAGAAGGCATGAAAAGAATACAAAAGGATGAGAAAAACAGAAGAAATAAGTGTGCAGAACTCATGGCTTTCAAACTTAGCCTGGACCAAATATTTCTGACTGATAAATCTGATTGAAGAAGGGGTGCACTCCATTCTAAATTTGGAGAGGTATTCTTTCTTTTAATTACCTGACATGCATCTCTCTCACACACTAATTTACCCTGAAAAGAGTAATCAAATTAAATAGATATATGTTCTTAGCTGCACTAATTCCTATCTTTCAGCCATAACCCCGTTTCAAAAAATTGCTTTCTTTTTCCCTTGATGATCTTCCAGTTGAATTAATGAATGAAACTGGCTCACAAACAAGGCAAATGAGTGGCAGAACTGCCACAAGTGAAACCATAGACTCATGGGGTCCAACCTTCCAGCACCACAAGCTACTGGCAGAGATCAGCCTCCTTGTCTAGCAGCACCCTTTTAGCATCACCTTCAGCTTCAGCTGGGCAACCTGGACAGACTGGTTTATTGTAAACACATGAAACAACCTAGGCACATCAGCGGTGCCCATGCAACAGCTATTGTTTCATCCTGACTGCTGTCACACGTACTGTTATTTGACAATTTTGACATGGCAGATGCAAAAAAATTGCCTTTTTTCTTTTCTGCTATTCCCCTTTAAAGTAATGGGAGTTACTGGAAGTAAAATCAGCTAATATCTAAACCGTAAAAATTGTATACTGGGTACTAAAGGTACTAGGAAGAAACAAGAAATCCAAAACTAAAACTTTCTTTTAAGATGTAAGCACAAGTAATTTAAAGTCTGTTTCTGGTAAAGTATGGAAAAAAGTAGATCCATTACTTAATTGTCAAAAAAACTTCTTGATTTGAGTACTATGAGCACTATAGCCAGACCTGATGGAAGGAACAGGAGAGGCTGAGTGAAATTTATCCATTTCCTTCGTTTCATGTTGCGGTTGGGACCATGAAAAGAACCCAGGAGCCTTGGTGCCCTGTACTGTCTTCAGTGCATCAGGCACTTTTCCTCCCATGGCATCAAGGTAAACAGAAGTTCTGGATTTGCCTGAAGTGCTCCTGGCTAATTCAAAGGGGTACATTTCACTACCCAGATCAGTCAGACCAGCACAGAGGCTCTGTTTCATTTGCCTTCAACTTCCCCCAGATTAAACCATCAGACCCACATCAATCACTGGGTGTAAAAGACATGGAGTAATTGGACTAGGAGGTTGTCGACAGAGTGAGGGCTTCTGTTCAGAAAACAGATGTCTTGGCTTTTCCTTGGTCTTGTTTATTCTTCATAAATACCAGAGCAAGACAGCAGAGTCACTATTATCTCGTAACAACGTTCTGTTAATCAGGCATGTCATTTGCTTGTATGGCCCAACCTTCTGCAGATCCCAGACATTCCCCTTCCACAAGAATTAACCACAAAAATACTGCAGTGTAGCTGCTTTATGACCATGGATAGGATCAATTTGTTTTGTGCTTTCAGACACTGATCTTGCAACAGAAAACATACAGACACTGTAGCAGGCTTCTTTACATAAATAAGGGATTTTTGACCACCACCTTTCCTTTTTCAGTGGCAATTTGTCAAGATCTTTTCCCTAATTCCCAGCTTAGTAAAGAGACAGCATTGAACTAACAAACAGCACATCCTTCCCAAATGGCTCTGAAAAGCAATCAACAGAGTGAAAGCCAGGTTAAAATAATAATGACACCAGGAGCATATTATTGGTGGACTAAAACCAGGAAAGAAAAGGAAAAACAAAAAAAAAAGGGGGGAAAGAGAAAAAGAAAAAAAGGCAAAACAAAATCAGGAGTTAAAAGAAGTAACCAAAGAATTCAAGAAGTAAATATGAAGTTACACATTGCAGCCTGAACTCACATCATGGCAGAGAGGACCCGTGCAGAAACCAGAAACAAGGACCAGGAAGGGGATGAGGCAGGAGGAACCCCACTTCCCATGTGTGGACACACTTCCAGATGATCTACAAATTACAATATTCCTGCCTAGAAGGCAAACTGTTCTTACACTGACATTTGCTTTAGCATAACCATAATCTGTGACATCAGCTTGATTCTCCCCAAGTATCTGGATTCAGAGTTCTCATCTGGAATAGCCACTGTGAGTTTCCTCAACTCTGAGCTGAAGGGGAGGTAGCACCTCTCTTATCCTCACTGTCTGCTGGGAATCTTTATGTTTTAGCAGGAAGAACTGAACTCAGAGTGAAAACCTTGGTAGTCTGCAGTGGAGGCAGGTTCACTACAAAATCCTGACATCTTTAATCTTAGTGGATGCTTTAAAACTCAAATGAATCCAATCAGCAGCCCAACTTTCCTGCAAATAATCAACTAACTCTAGCAAATATGGACGTGGAGGTTGCCTCCCACTCTTCATATGGCCACTGCTCTACTCTAACTGCATCCTGACATTCTTGCTGGAAGTTTTATATTTTGCTTAATTAGGGCATGTGTTTTTCTTACTGGCAAAACGTCTACAGACTTCAATAAGAGCAGGATTTGGACTATTTTTTTGAAGCTTCTCACTACTGTGTCTTCTGAATTTTACACACTTCTGTCCTCAGAGGTCACATGATTCAAAACCAGTCTCAATATCTGTGTGCAAACATAACATCCTTTGCCAAACAGTCAAGCACTACAGATGTGTGGATAGTAAAGAAAAAAAAATCAAAACCAAACCTTACATAACATTTTATACATGCAGTGGAGATGCACAGTATTTAGGAAAATTAAGGAAAAAATGAGATGTGATAGAAAAACATTTGTGTGACTGCACATGGGTAGGTGCACCTCCCCATATATTGTCCTCTATAAGGGAATGCTTCAAGTGTCATCTCCAAAAGTGAAATGGGGAGACTTGGTAGGAAGGGAAGCAAAAAGAAAAGAGATTTTTTCCTCTTTGAGCCCCTGCTTGGTGCCAGCACTGGTGTTAGACCCACTCAGTCTCCTCCCTCACCACACTGTGAAGTGCATGTGGCCAGCAGAACTGGGATCTCTCATTCCCATGTCTCACAGGATAACCAGGCTTTCACACAAACAGCACTTGCACTCGAGTGCATTTGTCTCTGCTATTTCTTTATCTCCCCACAGAGCTTTGCTGCAGTTCAACACCTACACACGGTGCAATTTTATTTAGGATTCATTTTTATTAAATATCCAAAGTTATAAAGGATGCCATTGTTATAATTACTGAGAGCAACATCAAATACAAAAATGTAAGTGTAGCTAGACATCAGAACACAGCTTTTTCAGGATGGTGTCAGACTCCCCAGTGAACAAGTTTAGCTTTTGGTTTTGCACATCAGGGTTGGGGGGAAAATGGCTTGAGGAGCCCTATAGAAGTGCTTTTGCTTCCCTGACTTCTCACACAATATTCTTTCGAATGAATTTAAGGCTTTTCTTGTCCAAATCCCCGCAAAAGTAACCACACTGCAGTTTTTCTACTATTATGCAAATAGATTAATCAGCCAACGCTCCAGTGAGAATTAATTTATATTTGAATCAAATGAGGCCTTAGATTCTTTATAACCCAGCCCCCAGGCCAAGGCCTGGGCTAGGTAGCAACCTCATATTATTCATTTGACGAAATGTGAACTGACATAAATACCATGGCTAACTTTCAATCCGATTACCCCGTTACCTCACATCAATGCTCTCCCAGCCATCAGCCTCCAGCGTCCCTCCTTTCACCAGCACAGCCAACAACTGACAACTCCTCCCTGATAAACAAGCACCCACGCTGCCACCTCAGACCCCCACTCTTAACCCATCATTCCTGCTCAATGGCCCTTATTCAACAAGGTACTTTATTTTGTTTGTAGGAATTGGGGCACTAAACAACACAAAAATACTGTTTTGCTGGGGCTGTGATTCAAAGCTGCCCTTTCAGAGCTGCTGAGCACTTGGGGCACTAACAATAAACATCCAAAAAAATATGGGAGCATCATGTCCAGCCATACATAGATATTTATAATATGCATGCACACATTTAATTTAATACAGTCACTGACATCTGTTATCTTTCATTCTCTCCTTAACCCTTAAAAAAAAAAAAATAAAACAATGTTTGGGGCTACTATGTCCAAAGGTCAATATAAAGTGAACCCACATTTTACACAGCACCCTTATACTAAACGCATGTTGACAACCACTAAATTCTTTCTATTGCCTTGCACAGGAACTTGTTTTTTTAAAAGGCTTCCCCCCCTCTCCCTTTAAAACTGTAAGCATTTTAAAAGCTTGGCTAAACAATCCACCAGGTGTGAGAAAAGCCTTCTCTGTGCAAGCAGCTCTGTGTCAGAAAACCTACACTTTGTAATTAGATTAGCAGGCAAGGACTGAATAGCTCTGATCAAAACATCCCCCCTCTGCATATTGTTTATAGTGCATAATTGATAACTAAGCTTCTCTAGTCATGGTTAAAATCTACTTAAAAACAGGAGTCCTCTGCACTCTGCAATTTAAATGAAGAGGAAAAGAAAACAGTGCACATTCTTAAAAAGCTATATGTAATTACTTGGCTTTCTTGCTTAAACAAGGCTTGATTGGAAAATATGTCATAAAACAAACCCTGTGATTTAACAGCAGCTCCTCATAAATTCATCACTTAAAACACAGTTAAGAAAGTTAGAGATGTAGTTTTTACCATGAAAACATTCTTCATAGTGAACTCAGGAAGAGAAGGAAGACAAACCTCTTGGCCACATGGCCCCAGCACTGAGGGACATCCCAGATCCCTGTCAGGAGAGCCAAAAAACTCCTCAGCCCACGAGGATGACTTGACTTGTCCATCTTTGTGGATTTTTTCCATGTGGCCAGACAATCTACTTGTGTACTGGAGACAGTTTCCCAAAGTAAAGAGCAAGTTTGAAATGTGCTGACTTCCTGGACACACTAAAAGTGGGGTGAAAAAGAGTTGCATCACATTAGAGAGCACATCATCCCTACCTGTTCCTTCAAAGGAAAGGCCTACACTCACCTGGATATGATGCTAAATGGAAAATAAAGTGCTCCCTACACCTTTCACACAAAGCTTATATATTTTTCTTGGAAAGAGTGAGACTGTTTCCCAGCCCTGTTTCATCTGCCTGGAGTGCAAATACCCCAGTTTTGAATTTTGAACTCAGCCAGTCCAGTCTGACGTCAATCCATTTTTGTACTGGGGGGCCTGGGACCAGATGCAAATTCTTGTATGTCTCAGTCTTTCCAAAGAGAGATCTCTAATTTCTGCTTCCTTCTGCTAAGGTCAGTGCACCTCATAAATCCCAACATTATTTCATCCTTCTTAAAACACTCCTTTTAAATATTAGGTCTGGTCAACCAGAACAGAGAGTAAAAAACTGCCTTCTCTTTGGCTAGAGGACACTGTGGAAATAGCAGAAGGTAACAAGAAGACATTCTCCATTTTTCCTCTCACAAATCTGGGGACAGTTGCCGTATACACAGCAGTGGATGGAAACTTTTCTGTGCTGTCCAGCCTGCTCCTACTTCTGCTATAAGTGCAGAAGCAGGGAAAAGGCCCAGGCATGAATTGTCCTGGCATAGAAGTCCAGCCTCATTGCTCGAACTGCCCGGAGAGAGTGTGTCACTGATCACAGTCAGCAGTGTAGTCCTGTCTCTACACATTCGCCCATTGGTTTATTTATCTGTGGGAGAAGGAAACATTCACCAAAAAAGGATAGAAAGTTTTTTTTATAGTACCATAAGGGAAAGTTAGGTAAAGATTGATAGGTGAGGGACTAAACTTCCATTTAAGACCTAAGACAGAACACTTTAAAAGACACTGGAGAAATACACCTTATCCTAGTACATCCGTGAATCAAGAGGCTGCAAATATAGCTTAAAGCTACATTAAATTCCTCTCTCCTGAGCTTTCTGGGTTTGACAAGTCACAGCCAGAGTATGGGTCCTCAAAAGGGCCTGTCCTGTGCCAGGACAACATGACTGTACCAGATTTCATCAAGTCAAACTTTAAATCGCTGAATCCTACCTGATGCCCCTAAAGACCTTTCTAGAGACATAAAATTTTATGCTCTCTGCCCTCTTATATTTTTAATGGAGAAGGAAAAACTGAGAGAAAAAAAAAAGACAAAAAGCATGACATGATGAGAGGGAAAAATGTGAATGTGACCACTAAAACATGTTTTTTGTAAAGTAGTCCTCATTGCTACAGGTGGGACAAGAAACCTGAGAAAAGCTGTTTCATCTTATGAAGATCGTCTTCAAACATCCTGGCTGCCTCATTCTAAACTTCAGTTGTCTTTGATATTTCCCCCTGCAGTACCAAAACACTCCTGACAAGGTCCTGAAAGGAGACAAGTACATTCAAATTCTTCTAGGGCTTAACCCCACTGCATTGAAATTACCATGAGTTTTGCCCCTGACTTCAGCTCTGACAGAACAAGCAGCATTCTCGGGCCAAAGGCATGGGGAAAAGCTTTTCTACAACTCTCTTTACATGCTTGCACTCTCCTTAGTCTCAGAGATTTCCGTTTGCTTTCAGAAAGCTGAAGGCATAAATGGGCAACACACTTCACCGTCTATCTGTCCAATCTCATGGCTGCTGGAACACAAGTAGGGCATTTTTCTTCTGTTTGTCAGAAAGAAACACAATTCTCTGAGAAGGGATGTACTTTCAACGGGTTGGAGACGCTCCCAGGAGAAAGGCTTTGGCTATTTCAAGAAAGATTCTCAAGATCAAGGACCTCATCAGCTATTCCTGATAACGAAATGGAAGAGCCCTTCATCTCCGAACATCAGGAAGCTGCGCCGCTTGCAAACCAAACCCAGAAGAAGGGTGGGTCCTGTTCTAGTCTCCACGATAAGCCAAGTGTTTTCTGAGGAGAACAACTCTTTCTCACAAGTGGAGATCCAGTAGAAAATCTACTGGGTGTGGTTACCTACCCCTGAGAATCCTGAAGAGATGTCCATGATGCCTAAGACTATGGAGCTGTTAATTACCTCAGCATTATTGCTCCTTGGTTTTCTGTACCTGAAGCACCTCACTTGCTAAAAGCATCCCCAAGGGACAACAGAAACACAGCTATTTTCATTCATTTCACTCTCCATTTTACACAAAGTGACTGGGAACATAGCACACGGACCATATGGACCAGTGCTTGCTCACTCATTTCTCAGTGGTTCTATGAAGGCGAACCGTGAGGGGCAGTTTGTCATTCTTCTGTCAGAGCTCCAGAGATCACACTCCACATCAACATCTACAAGAATAGCTCAGTATTTCTGGAAACTAAGCATTCTATACCTATTAAAGAGGTCCACACATTTGGTCTTATCCTCGATGGATGCTGGACAGTTTACCAGCACCTTACAGACATGAACATAGCTGTGGTTAGGGCATGGTCTGTAACTGAACCATATAGCTGCAAACCCATTGCCTTAATGGACAAGGTCACAAATGCAATACTTACAAGATAAAAACACTAAAAGCCCAGGGAATCCAATAATCAAAAACACTTGGAATTCATGTTTTATTTTCTTAAGATATTCCCGCATTTGAATTGTGAGGCCATTCAAGTATCTCAACAAGGAAATTTTGCACTTCTGTTTGCTAAAGAACTGTTACACAGTATTTGAGTTTCTTTTCCTTCCTTGTCACATGGCTTTGAGTCCCACCAAATGATGCACAGGTTAATCTCTGTCAGAGGACCTTTTCAGCACCTTCACAGAGGACTCAGAGAGAAAAACACTCTCCCCACAACAGCTGTTTTCCCCACTGAATCATGACATCTGAAGGTATTTTCACCTGGAAGGAGCAAAGTGAGCCTCCCAGCCTATCACCATTCTTCTGGATACCAGCACATAGCTCGGGGAAGACTTTCCATTGGGAAAAGTGTTTCCACGTACCTGGGCTCTCATCAGCATCTCTCTTCTGAGTCTCCCTCCTAAACCTTCCCAGAGAGACTTAAGCCCAAAGGAAGTGCAGCATCAGCTGGCTGGCATGGAAGAATTCAAGGGATTGAGGGCTGATGCTCTAGCACTTTCAAGAAAAGGTGTACAAACAAGAGAAGGTCCTGGGTTTATCGTACAGATAGTTAAATAGTGACTCTGTACTTTTTCTGAGAGACAGAGGTCCTTGTGTGATGTTCCAGCAGGAAGAGGGGTAGAAAGCAGCCATTAAATCCATTCTTGTGGCAAACATCAAGGGAGTGTGTGGGCTCAAGGACCCTCTATTCAAGGTGACAGCAAACTCTCAGATTTGCTAAAATCCACCCCAGGACACATTCATTCTCCTGCTGAATTGTGCTGAGAGTCCTGTCCTCCAAACAAAGTCATCCTTCCGGTCTTAGCCTGGAGAATGAGGAACAGAACTGGGTCTTAATGAGTGGAAAAGTCAGGGGATCTTCAAGTCCCAGCACTTAAAATTGACCACTGCAGAGAGATTTCAGTGGATCATTCAGCAGAGACATTTGCCACTGTCATAAGCAAAGGACCACAACTTCAATTTGCAGTGAGGAGGTAGGAGTACTCCTAAGAAATTATTTGAAAGACAAAAGGATTTTTAATTTTTCTGACCTACTTGAGCAACATGAGAGAAATACATTTTTGAGAAAATAAATGGGAAAATTTCATGTTCTGTCATCCTCCACCTTTCATCTGCACAGTCTAATTTGGAAACCCTTGGGGCAGAGACCACAACTGAAACAAGCAGGACCCTGCACACCAACATATGAAATCCAAACTGCCACTGTCCAATTCCCAGCAAGTTTCCACTGGGCCAAGTAATCATGAAATTGAGGCAGCAAATAAACCATCATATTGTATTTTGCAAATCCTAGCTCTCCAAAATATGCCAATCTTAGATTGTGAAAGGAACTGTTTTTCAGGAGTTTGTGTGGTTGTTTATTAGACAGATCAGTGGAGAAGAAAGAAGAGGGATTTTTCAACCCCAGATTATTTTTTTGAAACAAAGGTGGAGGTTGGGGAAAGGATAAAAGGACGAAATGGACAAAAATAATCAAATTTGGAAGAAAGGATGCAAATTAAACTGGCTTGAACGGAGTTAGTAAAGCACAAGCAAGACACGGAGACTAAACTAAAGTTAATTACTTTTGACATGATCAGATCATCTGGTTGCATTTCAGGCTGCGTGCACTCTGGGCTGGCCAGCATGAATGGCAAGGGAAAAGAAAGTAACTCTCCCCTCGAGGTCCCTTTGCCAAGTCTGGGCTGTGCGCTCTGTCCGAGCTCCCTCTTTCTTTGCCCAGAGAGAGAGAGGGGGAGAGGAGAGAGAAACACAGTTAACCACCTGTCAGGGCTGAGGACACAATAAGGCAGCCCCCAAAAGAGCTTTTCATGCATGCGTAATATATTTGTTCAGCTATTCACTTAATGAAGCTGATAAATGTGATGCAAAACAATAGTCAAGTTAATCTATTTAGTAAAATGTTTTGAGACTCTCAGGCGATGTTAAGGAGGGTAGTGTGCTCGGGGACATTTTCATTTCAATACGCTCATCTCTTCCCTCTTAGGGGGGTTTCAAGCAACCTATGTGAATATAATTTCTTATAAATGTGTCTTTAATGGGTTTAATTCACCCTTGCCAGCTGTTTTTTTAGCTATTTTGTAAGAGCAAAACAAACGTGCCAGGCTTGGAAAGCTAGTTAAAATTAGTTTCGGTCACTGGGGCCAAGCTATATTTCCTGCAAACCATCTGCTTGATTGGCACAATAGAAGGATTTTCAAGAAAAGGGGGGATCTAGAAGAGCTTTGAACGAACCAACAGTTACTGTTCCTTGTGCTTGAATTCTAAAGGTGAAGACTTAGGTGTCTTAATACAGCCTCGCCCCCGCAGCCTCCATTCAAGCTGCCGGCATGGTCGATGAGCATCGTTAGGGGGCTGGGACACAGCAGGGACGGAGCATCCCTCCCCCTCTCCCGCCGGCCCCTCTCCGGCGGGAAAAAAAAAAAAAAAGAAAAAAGAAAAAGGGGAAAAAAGTGGGGGGAAAAATAAGAAAACAACCTAAAAGGCGCACACACACCTTTGCACCGCAGCTTTGGGGAGGAAGAAGCGGGGACACCGCGGGGCCGGGCAGCCGGGGGGGTGCGGAGCGGGGGTGGGCTGGTCCCTTGTGGAGCGGCTCCCGGGTCGGGGAGGGAGGGACGAGAAGTTCGGCTTCCACCTGGCTGCGGGAAGCGGCCCGGCAGGGCAGGGGCTGTCCCCGGAGGGTGTCCCGCGTGGGGCCGCGCCGTGGCGGTGATTGAGACGTCCGTCTCCCGCGGCCGGGGATGCGGGAGAGGGACGGGGCTCCGAGCGCCGATCCGAGCCGCCGGGGGGGGGGCCGGCCCGGCCCTGCCCAGCCCTTTGGTCTCCGGATTTGAAGTGCTGGCTCTCCCAATTTCATGCGGATTACCAGCCTCGGACCGGGACACACGCAGCTTCAATCCCCCACCTCCCCCTCCCCACCCCTCACCCGCCGGCAGTTTTGGGTTTGGGCTCTTTTTCCCTTTTTTTTTTTTTTCCTTCTTCTTCTTCTTTTTCTTTTTACGTGACAAAGAAAGTGAGTGACTTTTAAGAAATAAATTTTAAGATAACGACATTAAAATGAATGGCAGGAAGCACAAAACTGCCTGAGCATAGGTCAAACGGCATTAGTCACAGGTTTTATCCTGAGACATTAGAATTCCCTTTCTCTTAAATGATCACTGCCTTTGAAAAGAAACTTCCAAAGGAGATCACTTAAAATAAGATCCTTTCGTCTGATTTCTTGGTTTCTTATGGTCTATCTTCCCTTTCAATAGATGTCTAGTCCCTTTTGCCGTGGTGCTTAAGGAATTCTTTATGAGTGTGCTCAGACGCATCACAAGCAACCGGGTCCACGCGTGCCCCAGCATGCGTTTGACCCAACCTTCCAGAAAATGTCAGCCCCTCTTTTTTAAAACCAGAGAAATTAGCAGCAGTTGGTCTATAGTGAGACAAAATGCCCCCAATGTATAAGTAAAGAAAGGAGTAAATCATCTCAAAGGAAACGTATAATGACTGTAAAAAACTAAGTGTTCTCGGAACAGCCCGGGCGGAGCTCAGCTGGGAAACGCTGGGATCTGGGGGCGGCTGCGAGAGGGGCAGGGAGCAGGGGACAGAGATGGGACCAGGGGCTGGCGGGGCGCCAGGTAATTATTTTATTGGGAAAGCCCCATTTACTCTTTCCATTCGCTGCCGTCCCGCTCGCTTGCTAAATAACATCCTGAGAGCAGCGCTGCGCATAAACGGGGCTTAAGGTAACCCTGGAGCGCCCGGGGTGGGGGCGAGCGGAGAGCTGAGCCCGGAGCAGGGCGGGGCAGCCCCCGCTCCCCCCGGGCACCCCCGGCACGGCGGAGCCTGAACGGGGGCGGGGGGCAGGTGGCGGGGACCCGTCCGCACCCCCGAGCCCGCTGCGCTCTGCCTACGCCTTCCTTCCCCTTTTTCTTTACCTGCTAAGCATCAAGACCAGCAAAACTGGGGAGCGGGGGGAAACTGTGGCGAGGTTTTATTTCAAAGTGATGCTTTCAGACGGCAGACCTTCCAAGTCAGCCGTCTGCAGGTGCTCATCTGCTGGGGGCCGGCGAACAGCACCGGGAAAGCTTGTCAGGATCATAGAATTTCCAGGGCTGATTCCGTCCTCTCTAATAAATAACTTTTTGATTTGAATCAAGGGAGAGGTTTAACAGACTTTCTTTCTTCCCTAATGTGATATAAATCGCAGATGCACTTTTATTGAATGGTTAAAGCATCGACATGGAGATAATCAACACAAAACGTCCGGACAAAAACCATCGAGAGAAATAAAGCTGGTTAATAAGATTTTTGAGAAAGCTTTGTGTTAAAAAGTAAAAAGGGAAAACAGCTGAAGGTGACAGTTAGTTCATGGTTAATAGGATAAAGGCTGCATGGTTGAGCTGCACACTTCTGCTTGCAAAGGTTCAGACACACCAAAGGACTGAATGGGGTGCTTTTAAAACATAGGACATTTAACACATCTGTTATAGTCTTTAACAGAGAAATCAGGTAAAACCACTCTCAATAGTCGCTTTCATCACCCACCTCCAAAGGAAACTAACCCCACTTGCGCCTATTTCCATATTTGCCACCACAAACAAAACCTCTCTGCCAGAAGAATCCCTATTTACTACTTTCCCGTTAGACGATGCCATTTGTCCCTCGCACCAAAGTTAGGGGACTCCGGGCTCTGTCGCACTGACTAATACACCTTCCGGAATCCTGCACACGCCCACAGATAAAGAGCGAGATCAGGTGAATTTGGCTGCTTCGAGTCACTGACACCGACAAAGCCGAGAGTAGATCAGACAACTTCAGCCAAAGGGATCCAAACGCTACAAAGTTGTCTTCGTTTTCACAGCTGGAGGGTAGCGACTCCCAGTATTTTTAACGTAGATAAGCTACACAGAGGAGCAAGAGACTGAGAACTCGAAGGGGTTGCTCTGGTCCCACAAAGCTGCGCAGATCTCTTTTGTGTGCAATACTCAGATTTTGTGGGAGCAGAGCTCTTCCCGGCCACATCAAGGCTCACATTTAGGTCTGGGCAAACCTCTCGCTTGAACACAAGTACACGAGACTTTTACGAAGCTCGGATCTTGAAAGGAGAAGTTGACACCGCAAATATGCCTTATTCCGGACCTTCGATGTGCAGAGAGAAAACCAACCCCATCTACGCGCACTAATTCTGCCTCATACTAATAGCAGGAGCAGAATATGCTCAAAGCACGGCGGGATCCACTCTCCAAATGTGTTTCTCCCTCAACAGAGCTTGGTTCAACGTTTTCTAATTTGTATTTTCAAATCCACAAAACCCGTGCTTTTCTGAGAGCCCGCAGATAAGTTTCTATGAATATTTATTGATTTATTTCCTAAACTCAGCAGGGGAGCGGCAAATAAATTTAGTGCTTTCTTTAAATAATTCCCTTTCTACGAGGCAAGATGTCATTCGAAACTTTTAAATAGGCATTTAATTAGCCTGTGTGTGTTGCCTCTGAACAAAACCCCGCTGGGAGCCTTTGGAGTGCTGTATTCCAAAGAGGCGGTCAATATGCAAAATTGATGACTACACTTTCTTTGTGGCGGGGCCATTGTGCCCCGGTTGCTTATGAAGTCTAATCCAATCATAAATTGCAGCCCCGGACCAATGGAGAAGCCGGGAGCTCGCCCTGAATGAAGCTCAAGTGGAGAACTTTGTTGAACCCCATTGTTGGGGCTGTCACTTTTGAAAGAGCCTCAGCGGGGCTGACCACTATAAAACCCATGGTCCAGGAGGAAGGGGCAGAGAGAACTCCGCCAGACTCGCTGGCTGGATCTTTACCAACCCAGGTTTGCAAAGCAGAAAACAAAAGCAAACAAACAAACAAGCAGGCGAGCGGCCCCAGCCCGGCTCCGCGGACGGCCCCTGCGATGATGTTCCCCAGCCTCATCGCCCCGCCAGCCGTCTACCCCAGCCTCCTCCGGCCGACCCCCACCCTCACCTTGCCTCAGTCGCTACAGTCGGCTTTTTCCAGCCATTCCAGCTTCCTGGTGGAAGATTTGATCCGGATCAGCAGGCCCACCAGTTACCTGCCCAGGACTGCCCCCCCGCCCAGCATGTCCCCCCCAACCTCGGCCGCCAGGACGGACTCGGGAACGCCGGAGCTCCCCAGCTCCACCACCGCCGGCTCCAGGAGGATCTGTTCGCCACAGACTTCCAGCAGCGACTCCACTTTCCTGAAGTTTGGAGTCAACGCCATCCTCTCCTCCACGCCCCGAGCCGGTAAGCGGGGGACACCCCGAGCTCGCCGCCGGCCGCGGCTCCGGGCGCGGGGGACACACCGCCCGCAGGAGAGGGGTGCCGGGCGAGGGGCAGCGCAGGGAGCCGGCTTAGGAAAGGGAGGGAGGACCCTGTCCCGAGCTGCAGAGCCCTCCGGCATCGCTCGGATTTCGGGGGCGAGGGACAGCGCTGCCCGCGGCAGGTCCCTCTTCGCCGCCGGACGGAAGGGAGGAGCAGGCGGAGGGAGGGGTCCCAGAGACGAAGGGTCCCCCGGCCGTGTCTTCTGGCTGACCCTGTCCTCACGGGTGCCGCTTTGCTGGCAAAACCAGCAAAAGTGCCACTTTTCCTCGGCTGTTCCGGGTTCAGTCTGGCTCTTTTACTTTTTCTAAAAGTACCACAGCGTTGGTCTCCAGGACCAAGCGACAGAACCCAGCCTTGCCGTGGGTCGAGTCCAACCGGTGGTTACCCTCCGTTTAATTTGATTTTATTTATTTACTAGAAACCTCCCCTGCGTTGCTTCAGAGCGTCCCGCCAAAGACTTTCTCCTTTCCGTACTTTGAAGGATCCTTCCAGCCCTTTCTCAGATCTTCCTATTTCCCAGGTAGGTGTTTCAAAATGTCCCTCTGCCGGCACTGCCCGCTGATATCTCCCGTCCCTCCGTTCCCCCCGGCGGGGTTATGCCGCAGTTCAGAGGTTGGAGGGAGTACAACATTCAAGCATCAGTCGCGCCAATTTGCTGCCCGATTTAGCACAGGCAGTGACTGCCTGACATTCCCTGCCCGCTCCTCCCGCTGATCCGCAAATTAGCCGGGATTGTCACGGTCCCGAGGCGAGGCGGGTCCCCCTCCCTCCCTCCCTCCCTCCCGGCCGGCCGGCGCTGCTGTTTCAGCACCAGGAGGAGCGGTCAGCTCCCGCCGCCGCCCGCGCTCCGCGCCCGCGCAGGGACGGAGGGAAGGATGGAGAGAGGGAGAGAACAGGGAGGGAGCCTCTGGGGGTCCCCCAAACCTTCCCGCGCCGCCGCGCTACGGGCGGGTCCAGCGCGCTGCGGCAGCGGCGTAACTGCTCTGCTGCACCCTCGCCTCCAGCCCCTCCGCGGGGCACTAACCCTTCCCTCCTCCACCTTCCCGGTTACACCGTCAAACACCGCCGTAAAGGCGAGAAAGCAGGCCACGGAGGTGTGATTCTTACAGCACTACTATAATGTTGAGAGAACAATAACAACAACAACAACAACAAAAACAAAAACAAAAAAATCCACCAAACAACCAAACCCGAAATCTAATTACACAAACAAGCTATTAATTTAAAAAGAAAACAGGGAAAGGGAGAGAGAAAAAAAAATAACCCAAGCTCTTCTATTCATCCTCTGGATAATGGAATTTGCTTCCTTTCTCCAGCATGTGAATAGCCTAACAAAAACAACTTGAGCTTTATAAATAGCTTTTCATGTCCATTTAATGAAAATGATTTGGGGAAAGAGACGATTGTGCCATCAGTATTCTCCCGAGGAGCCTGGCATGCCGTTGTGTTTAGTTTGAAAGTGTAAATCTCTTTTGTTCCAATAATATATGGCGTTAGCTGCTTGTCCTCAGTCTTTTTCTGTTAGTTCATTACTACACAATTACCATTCACGCTTCATTAGCATCTCTGTCTCTCTTGGGGAGGTTCCCCCCCTCCTTTTTTTTTTAAGGCGAAACTCTGCCCTTTTTTATCATACTAATGCCATTGGGAACCAGGCAGTGTGCTAATTAGCTGTTACTTTTCATGTCTTCGAATTGAATTCTCCAACTTTGGGGGGGGGGGGGGAGGGAGAGAGAAGAGATTATTATAAAAAGATGAATACTGATTGATCAAAACTGCATCTGAAGAGGAGCGGTTTTGTTCGGAATCAGAAAAGTCCTCATTTTCATCTCGAGCATAATAAAGCATCTGAAATGATAAAAGCATCTGAAAAAAATCAAATGCTTCTGAGTGGGAGGGAGAGCTTTTTTATTATACCTCTATCTTAGCTGGTACGCCTCGCTTTGCCTTTTCAGGCCGGAGACCTTTGAATCTCCCAACAAAACCGGCCACCATTGACCCATTTTCCACATTTGAGTTGATAGATCTAATCCCGGCGATCGCTGCCTGAAAGGGGGCGGCTGGTTAAGCCTCAAGCTCCTTTTCACCGCCCCAGGTTGATGAGCGCCCGCCCGGAGGGCAGGGAGGGATGGTGGGGGCCGGTCCCGCTCTGCTCAGTGCCGTGTGTCCCTCCCACAGCTGCCTCCGCCGTGGTCCCTATCCCTGGCACCTTCTCCTGGCCGCTGGCTGCCCGGGGCAAGCCCCGCCGGGGGATGCTGCGCCGCGCCGTCTTCTCCGACGTGCAGCGCAAGGCGCTGGAGAAGATGTTCCAGAAGCAGAAGTACATCAGCAAACCCGACAGGAAGAAGCTGGCAGCCAAGCTGGGCCTCAAGGACTCACAGGTGAGAGAGTCACCAGGTCGGGGTGTGTGGGGAGCCAAGATTCCCCCACTCCCGGGGGAAGCTTGAGAGGAGGGGGGAGAAGGGGATGGTAGCAGGGAGAACATCCAAAGCAAGTTACAGATGGCACGATTCCCAGCTGGGTGAGTAGGACCACAGCCTTATTGCCCCCGAGCTCTCTCCTAGGGCCCTCCAAAGATCAGATTCTGTGGTTCCTGCTAGCTTTAGTATGGGCATATGCAGGGTTTTGAGAGTGCAGCCAAAACACCTTTTCTGGTCCCCGCTTTACTGAACCATTTGCCTTCTTTGTTGCTTTGTCCCCTAGGTGAAGATCTGGTTCCAGAACAGGAGGATGAAATGGAGGAACTCCAAAGAAAGAGAGCTCCTCTCTTCTGGTGGCTGCAGAGAACAGACCCTCCCCACCAAGTTCAACCCTCACCCAGACCTCAGTGACGTAGGCAAGAAATGCTCAGGAGAGGAGGAGGAGGAGGAGGAGGAAGTTCGCCCCGTGTGCCCGCCCAGCCCCCGGCATCCCTTAACCTACCACCCGTCCCCGGAACATCTACACCTGAGGGACAGACTGGACTCCCAGATGTCTCCTTCTCCATCCCATTCTAGCAGCCCCAGCAAACCTTCAGACTTCTCAGACTCAGAGGAAGAGGATGATGAAAGGGAAGAAGAAGAGGAGGAGATAACAGTCTCTTAGATCCCTTGCCTGCCCCTACCATCACATGGGGACACTGCAAAGATGTAAATAAACCAGAGTGCTATAAATTGAAGAGGTGCTGTCCCACCCCAATGTCCACATGCTTCTTCAGTACAGGTTCTTTATCACAATAGCTGCAAGACTTCCTTCTCCCTGGTATTCCTCATTTGTTGCCCTGTGTGGAGGTTTTCGTGTTCCTAATACCTGCCAAACTTTTCATAACTCTCTCTGCTTAACAAGCAATATTTGCTCAATTAGCTACCTTCTCCCAAAAAACAGACAGGCAGCTCCTGGCTCTACAGCAGGGAGGAAAGGGAAATTCCCCTGTAGGAAAGGAAACTTCTTCCCCCAGATAAAAAAACCATCAAAAATACACTATAGATGGTGTGACCATTTTATTACCTTTCAAGTGAATTTCCAGCTATCTATATTACTTCAGCTCCTACTGAAAACTTGTCTGATCTAGCAATCCTTTCCTCCAAAATAAATAACCTTGAGGGACTCAGACCAAGCACTGCCTCCCTCCTCACCCCAAAGAGAACCATGCTTGTGAAACAGATCCATTGCTACCCCTGGAATGACTTTGAAGGTATCATGCAAGCATGCCCTGTGTAATGGAGATCCTATACATTTATGATTTTCATTTTAATTTATTCATCAATATTGTGTTCAAAGCACTGTCTGACCCACCTTCTTGCCCACAGGTTTGTGCTTATTTTCCACTTTGCTTCTGCTATCCGTGGTGTGGACAGAGGAAAGTGGATACACCTCTTTGATTTTTAACTGAACTTTGCTGTCTTTGCACAGCTTATATGAACTGTACACTATTTTGTACACTTACTCTGTATGGGTGTTTTATACCAAGGTTATTGTCAAGGAATATAACAATGGCTCAACAATGCTTCTCTCTTTTTTTTTTTTAATTAAATGACAGCTAAACTACAGGCAAATGCAGCTGTTTAATTGTGTAACTTATAAAGAAACATTTTTATTTTGTATTTTACTGTGTACAGACTTTAAATATGTATATATATTAAAGTGGATGAGTGTCAAATTAAAAAAAAAAGTAGATTTCCAAATTTGATCATTCAGTAATACTTGGTTCTGGTTAACAGGTTGTTGTAGTGATGCCTTTTCTTGGTCTTAAAATCAAGAGTCAAACACAATTAGAAGGGAGAAAGGGATTTCACCTCGGTATTTATTTTAAGGATCCTTAGGTGCACATGTCCGGGTGGAATGCACCAAAATGCACCCCACAAAATGCACACCCCAAAAGATTGGGTATAACATTATAGGTCTTACTAATTAGCATATCTAGCAAAGATTCCCCAATGAGAGGCTCAAGTGAACCTCCCCTCCCCAAGGAACCTTCCCCTGGATGGTTCTATCTTGGTTTACAGAATATGTTCTGGAGAGGACCTTGGGGTCTGAGGCACACTGATCCCTAACTACGAAGCTTCTAAAATGTTGAGTCTCTCAGCTTGACAAACAAGTCCAAGAATATAGGCAAAGAGCACTAGGAATACAGAAGTTGTAAAAGATATAACAGGAGTATAAAAGAAAAGGCAAAAAATCATCGTGGCATCAGTAGCTTGTGTCTGGAAGAGGAAACTACCTTTTATCAACAGTATAGTGATCCAAAAAGAATTTATCAGCTTCAAATTATGAAACTTTACAAGAATATCTACCTGCCTTTTAACTAGGGAGCAACTGACCACACATCACTGACTAAGATGCTACAGTTTGTAGACTGGGAGCAGGTAATTAGACCATTCTTACAGGGTAGAGAAGCAGAATGAAAGAGATACATTTAACTCTTCAGCCCGGAGCCCAGCCGAGGATCACTACTACAGCACCAGGCAAATCCATAACCACCCACCTGCTTTTTGGTTCTACCTTTCTGCTGCACTCTACAGAAATGTGGGTTTTGCCTTGCATACAGGTAGCAGAGCTCTTCTGAAACAGAGATTTCATTACAAAACTACGTTTATTTTCTACTGCCTGGTTTCTAATGCCCACCATTCGTAACACACCAAAACAAAAGAAACAAATGCAGCAGATGTCCCCTGGACCCAACTCTCCCTCTACGCTCCACTGCCACAGCCACAAGGGAAGGTATGAAAGGAAAAAGAGAGTGATTCCATTTGGAAGGGACCTAAAAAAATCTAGTCCAACTTCAGGGCTGGCCAAAAATTAAAGGTGTTACTAAAGGGTGCTGTCCAAAAGCCTCCTGAACACTGCCAGCCACAGGGCATGACTAGAAAGGCTGTTCCAGGTCTTTAACCTGCTTCCAATTAGGTAATAGGGCACATCTAAGCTGGGACTCATTGTCACATTTCTCATCTTCTACCTCTCTAAGCCATTAGCAATTGATAACATACACCTGAGATAGGTGAAATGGAAAACGAGATGGAAAAGACATGAACAGTATTTATCCCACAAAATACAGTGAAACAGCAAAAGTGTTTGTTGTGTTGTTGTTTTGTAAAAGCCATGCACAAAAGAAAAGCAGAACAAGGAATTCACTCGCTGCTTCCCACGGCCAGGCAGGTGTTCAGCCATCCCAGGAGAGCAGGGCCCTATCACAGCTAATGGTTGCTTGGGAAGACAAATGCCATCACTCCAAACATCCCCCCCTTCTTCCTTCTTCCCCTCACTTTATATCCTGAGCCTGATGTCACATGGCCTTGGGTCAGTTGGGGTCACCTGTCCTGGCTGTGTCTCATCCCACCCTCCCATGCACCCCTGACTCCCTCTCCCGTGAGACAGAACAAAAAGCAGGGAAGGCCTTGGCTCTGTGCAAGCCCTGCTCAGCCGTAACAAAAACATCTCTGTATTATCAACATAATTATTAATATCTATATTATTGTGCATTCAGCACAAATCCAAAATACAGCCCCCTACCAGCCACTGTGAAGGAAACTTACTCTACTCCAGCGAAAACCAGCACATTCAGTAAGCATAAGGCTGTAGTTAAGTAACTTATAAAGACAGATATAATCCAAAACACAATTTGTTTTAAAATCCAGTGGCTACTCCAGAGGCCACAAGTGCCACCACACATATTACAGCACTCTAGAAAGGAACATGTCCAAAATAAGAAAGGTAATGCTTATACAAAACCCCTCCTGAATCACTGTTCAACAGAAACTGCTGATCTTCTTACACCCTCTGCTCTTTACATCTTCTCTGCACTAGAAATGCTATCAAAAATAACTATTTAAGACTGCTTCTTCCGGCATGAAGGCTATTACATCTTATACTGCTAGACAAATAGCCTTACTAAAGTAACATGAAATTGCCACAACAGAGAAAAATCCTTACCCAAAAATGTGACACTTAATGATCTTACTCTTTTTTCTTTTCCCATTTCAGAGTCTTTCTTTTTAATAGCACCAAGAACAGTGTGCGACTACCAAGCACAAACATTTGAGATTCAGGGATACCTTAATATGAAATTAAAGAGCTCGTTTTTATTTACCAACAGCTGCCAGACTGCATCTGTGGCTGCAGGAAGGGGATCTTCTTCTCCAACACTTCCCTTTTACACTCCAGATGAAGAATCCAGAGTTCACAGCTACCATGGGATGGCTCATGTGGCACAGCTGTGCCAAGGGAAGCACTGCAGAAGTAGCCACCCTGTCTGAGGTCTAATGTCAAAGGCATAAACTTATTCTCTTACCTCAAATGTGGAGATATTCTAGTCACATTAGGAGGCCCTAGAGGCATCTGGGTTTGTCCTGGTGTGCACGGCATTGGGAGTTCAGCTTGGGTGTATTTCTGAGAGCAAAATGTTCCATAATTTGCTGTTAACAGCCAGTGTCAGAGGCCACCTCCTCCTATTTCCTGAAACAAGCTCAGCCCTCTCTTCCTGTCTCTTTCTTTACTTTTAATGCAGCTCTCTGTATACTTTGGGAAAGGAGGAAAGGTGGTAAGAAGCCTTCACAGAGATGGAATAATTTCCATAATGATTAGCAGCATCCAGAGTTTTGGAAGCTTTGGTCATCCCATGTGTAATACCCATAACAACCTCTGTTTCATGATATCAAAGAGCTCTTTTTAAAGAACCAGCAGCCCAGAGTGTGTGCCTTTTCTTCCTTCTCAGAGGGAAATCTCTGAGACTGGGAAATGGGTAAGGCAGAGAGGTAGATTTAACTTTGGTGACTAAGAGCTCAGGGCAGCAAATTCTCAACTATTTTATCCCTTAAGAAACCAGCTGGTTCAACGTCTGTGCCTGCCAGCGTGGGAGAGTGGCTTTTGGACAGGGGGAGAAAAGGAAATAAATCACTTTCTCAGGGAGTCTGTGCTGTTGCTGCCTGCAGAGCTGTTGGTGACAGACCTGGAGTGTGTCCCTCTGGTCCCACTGCCTGGTCAAATGGCTTCTCAAGCAGTGCCCTGCACAAATGGGGCAGCTGGATGTGTTCTCACCCAGCCACAGCCAGGCAGACAAGGCTCCTGCACAGACATTTACTGGGAGCAGGTTGAGAAATAATAAAATAAAATAAAATAAAATAAAATAAAATAAAATAAAATAAAATAAAATAAAACAAAATAACCCTTTTGAAGAACATCTGTCCTCCAGAAAAGTTTGAACATTACAATAACCTTTAAGAGGTTAAGTAGAGCACATGATGCAAGGCCACAGTTTCCAGAAGCAACCAGTGAAGGCTGAGGGTGATGACAGGAGATTAAACCCCAACCAGTTCTAAACCCCCATCCTACAGGAAACTAGATTGGTTTGAAGAGACCCAAGGTCAGTCCTAGAAAACACTGATGGCATTTCAAAGTCTTTGCCTGGGAAGTTCAAGGTAAGGTTTGACACAAGAGCTGTGGGCTCTGTTACTGTGAGGAGCAAGAAGGCAGAGTCTCATTCCTGGGTGTGTTCCCTCTCCAGGCCCAGCCACGTGCCAGTGTGTGTGCATGGGCTGGGAGAGAAGTGATCAGACTGAAGAGCAGGAAATGGGATCTGTTCCCTTGATTTGCTTTTCTAGCACCTGGAACTGCCACACTGCTGTGTCTGAAGAGCACATTGCAGAAATGCTCAGCAAGGATGGGAAAGATCACCCCTTCTGCTGTCCCCTGTCATCAAGTGATCTTAATTGGACATCTTTAGGGCTCTTGTATTTTTGAACCGAGTGAACCTGATATAAATAAATAAAGTCCTTCAAGCTCCAAAAACCACATCAACACCACTTTCCCAACCCACATGACAGGGATTTAACACCAGGGAAGCCCAGCAGAGTAAGGCCTCACAGGAGTGCCTTTACTGGACATACACAAGTGCCAGGTGTGCTGCTTTTATCTAATTTTCCCTCCCATATAACCAGCAAAGTGCTAAAATATTTCATTAAATCATACAGCAGCACGGGTTGGAAGACATCTGGAAAGATCCTCTGGTCCAGCCTTTTGTGGGAAAGGGAACCTAGGTGAGAACTGTTACCCTGATCAACTGTATTGTGAAAAACCTCCATCAATGGGGGCTTCACCACATCTCTGAGGAGATTTTCCATAGAATGATTGTTCTTTCTGTAAAAAACATCTTTGTGATATCGAGATAAAACCTCTCCTGGTGCAACTTGTACCCATTGCTCCCTGTCTCCTCCATGTGGCTCCTTGGGAAAAGAGAACATCCATCCTTTGTGGCTGCCCTTTAAGTACTAAAGTCCTGCGATGAAATCCTCCACAAGTCTTCTTCAGGAGAAGACCTAATTGCTTCCATCTTTCTTCACAGGGCAGGTTCTCATACCCCTCCTAGGTTTAGCCAAGCTTAGCCTTCCTAAATGCAACTTTGCATGGCCCAGCAAGGTTCTTGTAGTCCTTGATGGGTATTTGGCCACCTTCCCATGGTCAGTATTTATCTTTTTTTTTATGTTTAAGCACATCCCAAAGCTGACTGTTAAGCCAGGGTGGTCTCTTGCTCTGCTTTCTCCCTCTCCCTTTGTAGGGGTTGGACTGCTCCTGAGTAACTCCCAGCCCTTATAAGCTGCTTGTGCTCTCCATGGATGCTTCCCACAGACCCTCACAGCTGGGCTCTGAGCATATGGAAGTTTCAGGAGTGCCACCCCTTCTGAAATTCAGAGGTTTTGTCCTATTAGTTGTCTTCAGTGGGCTTAGGAGGATCTGAAACTTCACAATGTTGTCATCACTATATCCAAGGCCACCACTGATAGTTATGCAGTAAAGTAAATATTATCAGGTTGTGAGCGCTAAATCCAGGCAGCAATGTGCTGTTCTGGGCCACCATGTCCAGCATCTGCAGCAGGAAGTGTTTCTCAGTGCTTTCCAGGATCCATGTGGATGATTTGGGCACTGCTGTGCAGAAATAGAGTGTTTAACAGTCAGAACTGATTTGGGGCTGGAGGGAGTGTCTGGCAGAAAGTGTGAAGCTGAAAATTGTGCAATAACATTGTCAGAAATCCTGTTGTGCATGAGGTTCAGTGGCTCACACAGACCTGATCTTAGGAGGTTGTTCCTTCCCACCGGGCTTAGGTTTTCTGTCCTAACTCCTCTTTTGCACTGGGTGGTGCTGGTTCATCACAATCCCAGGAAAGAGGCACTCAGACCTGCTGAGGTATCAAATGCTGTTTGTTAGGGCTAGATGGGAACAGCAGAGACAACCTTCTGTCCCTTTAGATGCTGAGAACCCCCAGCGGAGCAGCATCCACACACAGCATCCTGGCCACACCCCATCCATGGGTGTGGGCATTCAAGCTATCACAGGAGGGTGTTTTCCTACAGCAAAAGAACTCCATTAACCATTTCTGCTGTCAAACACGAAGGATGTACCCACGAGAATTTCTTGCTGCATGGTTAGACAAAGCCCCGGACACACGGATGGCTCAACTCCTCGTCACCCAGCAGGAGCTGCAGGCCCCTCTGTTTGAGTGGGCTGAGCTTATCCTGTGGACAAGGGGTTTGTGCACCACAACGCGGCTCTGAAGGCCAGCCTGTCCTCATGGCACAGGGCAGAACAGCACAGCACAGTCCTGGCCATGCTCAGGCTCACTGATAACGGGGATCACCAGCTCCACAACAGGCTTTCAGTCAGGATCCATTGGAAGCACAACCTCTTCCCATCTGCCTGTGGATCCCATTTTATGTAAGGTCCTTCAGACTTCGTAATTGCCCAGCCCCACATGGGTGGACTTCCTAGAGGAGTAGGAGGAATTACCCATGTTTAGCCAGGGCATGGTCTCCACCCCCTGTGACATCTCTCGAGCCTCCAGCAATGGAGCAAATCAGAAATACCTGTGTCTGAGCAACCTGCTCTTACTGAAAATGTCCCAGCTCATTGCAGGGGGTTGGACTAGATGACCTCTATAGGTCCCTTCCAACCCAAACCATTCTGTGATTGAGGAAGGAGAGTGGAACATGGATTTTTCTGTGTGGCTAAGCCAACAAAGACGATGATGGGGAAGGTTTTGCCTCCAGTCAGCCCCACTGCCAGGGGCAAAGATGAAAGTTGTCCTCAGCTGCTGTGCCCTGCTCTAACTCCCGAAGCCCAGATTGAACATCCACATCAGAAACCAAAGATAACCCTTGGTTATCACATCTGCCATAGAGATCAGTGTCAGGATCCTGGGCATCAGTAAAGTGATGAAATGCACAGAAAGTGTGGAATGGAGGATGGGAGCCTGCAGGGTATCAGGAGGAATTTCCTTCTTGGTTCTTGAGACGACTACTCCAAAGTACCAGTGGAAAAGGTCAGAGGAATGAGAAGGGTGTAAATACATATCACAGGCTGCAGACTGAATTTGTAAAATGACTCCAGACAATTTCCCTTCTCCGTTGCAGAAAGGAAGTCAGCACTGATCCTATGGCGCTGAGAAATGATGAGACGGATCCAGGAAGGACATAAAATGAAATAGGATGTTGGAAACAGAAAAGTAGGAAAATAAAGGTTAAAGAGAGGATGAGGTAAAGGAAAAAAAAAGTCAAGGTAAGCGTACAAGACAGTGTGCATAGAGCAGAGAAAAGAATAAAGTGGGAAAGGGACAGGGCAGCCAAAAAAGGAAAGGAAGAATTCCTGATAGTAAGCATTTTGGTGGCAGTCCAGTATGGATTCAAAAATTGTCCAAGATCAAGACTGAAGCATTTTCCAGGACCAAGTCTAGGACACGCAATTCTATGAATCAAAGGAGGTTTACAGAACACAGAAAAATGTGCTTGAGCATGTCCAAAGCAATTCTGCCTCTGGAAAACTGCTGTGAAGGACAAAGCCCACACTACACATCAGCTCTGAGCTACCATTCACACTGCTGTGTCATTAGAAGTATTTTTAGATCGAACAAGCTTGAATGCAGATCATCGGTTTGCAGCAGAACTTGGATTTTCTTTGAAGTTTTTTACACGTGAATCTGTCCTACCAACATTAATCATTCAAACAGGTGATAAGTGGACACGGAACTGCCAAAAATGCAGAAATATGAAGAGAGTAAGTCTCCAGGAAAAAAAAAAAAACACCTTAGATTTTAAGTGCAGAGGTGTTTGCATTTATCCTTTCTGAATAGAGAACTTCAACTTTTTTTTTAGTCAGAGTATTTATTTGCCATGAAGGATAATAGTTTCCTACATGTTTTTACTGACCATGTATTTATTACTGTATAACCATATTGCCTCTACCAAATGGGTGAAGAGCAACCTCTCTTCTGTGGAATGTGAAGGTTGTCCAGAGGGGTGGGAGATGCCCCTGGAAGCATTCCAGGCCAGACTGGATGGATGGGTGAGGGCTGTTGCCACCTTTTCACAAGCACTGACAAAAACACAACAAAACTAAAGGAGCGAGCCCCACGATCTTCAAATGAAAAATTACAACATGGTGATGAAGAAGGGATAAAAAGCTCTGGGAAGCCACAAATCTGAATAAATAAGCATCAATTTTATTGAATCGTGAATAATTTAAGACTGGTACAATCATCAGCTTTATTCTCCATGACACGGGGTGGGGAAGGGGTAGAAATGGGGAGAGTGAGAAAGGGGAGGCATGATCTCAAACAGACCATTCACAAATTCCAATCCTAAATGAGAACTGAAAATTAAATAGGGAGAGGAGCAAATGGAAAACATCATAAACGTACACAAAATACTCAATTCCTAGTTTTCTCTTTAAAAATGGCTAGAAAAAATTCATCAAAATGCAGCACTTTTAATCAAATATTTACATTTCTATGTTACAATGAAAAAATGTACATCTTATAGAACATATTTCATAAACTGTTCCACTGGAAACGACTAGATCAAAACAGCAACCTTCCATTTAATATCGACAAAGATTTTTTTGCTTTGTTTTTGTATATTATTTTTTTCTTGAAAGAAAATTGCCACATTTAGACAAGATTTCATACACATAATATCGAAGTTAAGCATCAAGAATGAAATATCAGTTTGCTTCTTTCAAAATGTACAAAAAGGCTAACCAACCCCCTCCCTCCCCTTCCCCAAATAAACCACATCTCATTTATGGCCTGTATCATTCTTGGCAGTTCTGAAGGAAAGAAAATGGTTTATTCTCTCTCAATTTATAACTCAACACGAATGTTGCATAGAATCTTGCATTTCTTATTGATATTTTTTTAAACAAGCCAACTTTGTAAGGAGGGAAAAAAAGGAAAAAAAAAAAAAAAAGGAGGTGTTTTGAAAAAGCCTTAAATGAGAAGGAAGTCATTTAAAGAAAGACTTAATCTACGAAAAGTCTTGATAAAAACTATGATGTGTGCACAACAGGTAACCCTGCTTCCCGAAGTTTCAGAAAGACACGGAATATTGTGATGCTCAGAATGACTAGCCTATTCAAAATTGCCTCTCACTTTAAGCCAAGCTAGTGTCAATAAAAAATAACAGGTAATAGAAATTTCTTCCTGAGCTTAAGCACAGGATTAAACATGAGGGAAAAAAAAATACCCCGTTCCCCACAAATAAAACACCACTTTAAACATGTCTTTTAGCACTCAGTTAAAGGTCAACCGAGACATTTTCTAGGATAGCAAGTCCATTTAAAGCCCTAGCCCTGCAACTGGATTTTTTTTACAGGCACATGCTCTATCTGCACGGATTCAGTTGGGGGATTAGGTACCAAAATTCACAGTAGTAGCAGGTAAAGTCAGTGCTGGGAAGCAGAATTGTCAAGACTACTGGAAAAACTAACTTCTCTCAAAGTCATCATCAGCATGCTATGGATTTGATTCCATACAGATCTATCCCATTTTTTACAGTACCAAGAACTGGATTAGGAAAATTGGCTGAGTAACCTTTGTTATCCATTCAGTGAAATAATTAAATCAGAGTTCATAAGGTTAAAACAGTAACAACACCAAGCTCTTCCCCCCATCATTAAAATATTTAAATTTTTCCTTTTACAATATTTTTCTTTTTAAAAAAAAAAAGTCATCAGCACTTAAAAGTTGTAACAGGAGCAGATTCAAGACCAGCTTAGTAAGACAAAGTACAGTTATGTTACAGAAAGTCATGAGGTATAATAAAACGATCCTCTCAAGCTGAGCCACAGAAGCATGAATTTGTCTGTTACGTTCCTTTAAACCCACAAGCTCTTAAAAAAGTGTTTGTAATAAGATTTCTTTCTGTACATTGAAAAACCAGCATATTCCTGTAATTTATTATAGTTGAAAAGCTTTTTTTGTCCCTCCTGCATGGATAAAACAGCTCTTCAGTGATTTATTAGCTGCGGATTGATATGAACCTGAAATGTTATCTCATTTCCCTCCTTTTTTTGTCACATTTAAACAAATTCTAGTATCTCACACAAACAATATTCACAGCAACTTATGATATTTCAAGAGATGACTTTAGCCCTGTTTCTTTAAATAAAATCCCATAATATACAGCACTAATTTAATCAAACACAATTAGTACAAAATAAGGCATCGCTTTTAAAAGTCAGCACCAAAGGAGAGCTGGAAAGGCTCGTATGAATCCCTACGGAGGAGTGAGGTGGTGGCTGAGGTACAGCTGACATGCTGGGGATGGTGGTGTCACCAGGAAAGTGCAACTCTTTGGGAGGTGTTCTTGTTCCCCAACAGAAGTACAAGCCTTAACACTGATAGTGTGGGTATGTGCGTTCACAGAGGAGGAGAAACCAAACCAGGTTCACAGCTCTGCCACAACTCAAAAGCGTGGCACAGCTAAACTCAAAGCACACAGTACTCAGTACCTTATCTTCTTTTTTCTAGACCTGAATACTGCTAAAATAGTTATTTTTTTTTCTTTGCAATTAAAAAGAAAAGTCACGGAAGTCAGTATTGTCACCAGAGAAGCTCTGGAACTGCCACAGAGCTGAATTTTAATTAACCCCCTGGTTAATTAAAACCAGGTTGTGCTGATTGGAATGAAACCTCTGAACAAAACCCAAAGTTTTTAGAAAACAGCTGTAACATTTCATGGAATTAAAAACTCAAAGTCTGACTCACCCCTTTGCAGGGGTGTAGCTCACCTCTGTGTACAGAGCTCACCATGCCTGTGCACTGCCAAGGGTCCTTTGGAGCTGTAGGACTTCATGGGGCACAGCCCTTCCACTGACTTCTGTGAAGGAGGGAAGCCCCCTCTCCTCAGGGTGGATCAGTGGGATGTAAATGCCACAGAAGTCAGCCCAGCTGGTGGTGTGGATGTAAGTGGGAAGAGAATTGGGCCCTGACTAGGAAAGGGCTACCTGATCTTTCACTTGTAGCAGGATTGAATTGTTACACAGTGTTTGAAAAAAACCTGATTTGTTCAGACTGTATATATATTTTTATATATTCCTATTTATATATATAATCTTTATAAACACAAAATGAAAGAAAGCCAAGGTCTCAGACTGGCAAGGAGAGCAGCGTTTTTTGTTTTTGTTTTTTTTTTCCTTTTCTCTTTTTTTAGTATTTATCCAAACTTCCCTGTTTTGCAGCTTTGCCTTCACTGAGTATTATTCCCAAGGCAAGCGATATCGCTATAGCACCAGAACTATATGAAGCTGAGTTTAATCCACAAAGCTGATTGGTAAAAGTCCAGCCCTCACGTAAATGTGTTTGGTCAGAAGCAGCAAAGGCAAATATTCCCTCTCCCCTCTCTTTCCAGACAGTACATGGCACAAAGCTGTTTGCTTCATAGCTGTGAAGTTGCCCCCCCGGTCCCTTCAACTTAGTAATGATGATTATTTTTAACATCTTCAGGATCTTAGGCATGAGAGCTTACAGCAACTAAAAAGAAGGAAACAAAGGAATAGTGCAGTTCTCATCATCGTCAAAAGAAAAACAATATAAAGGTCGCATGGGTTGCCTGCACCCAGGTTCAAGATTGCTCCAAGTGTCTTGTTCTTGCAGCTCTAATACTGAGATCCCAGCCCAGGAACGTGTTCTTTTTGTGAGTCTGTGATCAGGGCTCTTGCCAGGTGGAAACAACCTCTCTCTGTCTGAAGAAGATCACAGCGTTGACTCCAGGGATGAATCCAGGATGTCATCGTGATGGCTGTTGCTGTTGGAGTCGCTGTCATAACTCTGGGGACTGGAGAAGTTGGCTGCCTCCTGCAGTCTCATTAGCATGTTCATCTGCAAAGGCAAGGAATCTCATGATTATTTGTATTCTGAGGTAGGAACAGCATTAACTCCACACAACAGCTCCAGTGGCATTTGCTTTGCCAGCGGGCAAGGAAGGAAAGGAAGGAACAAGCGGGGTCAGCAATACCGAGACTCAGAAAAGGGGTGTGACTGTAAATCACAGCAGCATTCAAGTTACTGATAAAACACAGGCTTTCCAGTAAAGGAGAAAATGAGACAACAGCCATAGAGCAGCTCCTGTTTCTAATCCCTAGAAACAAGGAAAATGAAATGGTTCTGCTGTTCCAGACAGGAGAGCTTACCAGAGGATCTCCTTCAGCATCACTCACTGGAACTTGTTTGCTGGTGGAGCCTTCCCGGGACACGGAGTAGCCGTCAAAGCCCACGTCCTCAGGCCGCAGCTGGAGCAGAGGAGGCCACTCGTGGTGCTGGGGGGTGGCTGCCCAGGGGTAAGTGTCCATCACCCACTTGGCAGGATCCTCCCAGGGCGCTCTCCTCCCATACAACTGAAAGAGCACAAAACCACGTCAGACGTTCCAACCATCTCATCCAGTGCCTCCCTAACTGAAATGAACGTGCCGTGGTTCTTGGGCTGCAGGAAACACTTCTCAAGCAGGGCTGAACATGAGGTTTTCCTTACCCTAATGAAACACAAAGCCCTTTGTGATGGCACTAATTTGAAAGCAGCTGACCACCTTCTCTGAGACTGCAGTGCCCTTCTCTTGGAAGGAAGAAATGCCCGAAAATAACATCACCTAATAAAGTCAACTTTAAACAGTGTCAGCACACAAAAGAAGCCATCAGTGCTGACATCTGGATTGCACTGGCAGCTGCCTTACAAACTGTCATCCATGGAATGTGGAGGAGGAAACCTGAGATCTGTCATCAGGCAATAATGATGGATGTCAAGGCATAAAGTTTTCAAGTCAGATTTTTTTCATATTCAACCAAGAAAAAGAACCAGCAGCATTTGTCTATGGTCAGGTTTCTAAGTAAGCAAGCTCTGTTTCAGAAACATTTTTCTGTACGGAATAGACTGCATTACTGAATCCCAACGTGTTCACCCTTCCATATTCCATTTGCCTTAGCTAGACAACACACCCATTTTAATGCCTCATGACTTCCAAAAGAATAAATACAGCTTCAGGTGGCTTTAAAACATTTATTTCCACTTTATGAATTGCACCAACAACATCCTTCAGCAACTGGAGGTTGTCTCTGACATCTTGTCACTTGAACTCAGAGAACTGTCCCCTTCCTTTATCCCCCAGCACAAGGGGAAAAACAACAGTCTAGCGAAGAAATTCACCAGTTCTCTGATGGATCTAGGACTATCTCACTTCCTTCAACACTATTTCTTCTTGGTGTGTTTTTTATGGGCTTAGATTTTGCATGCACGAAGTATTAAACTGCTCTGAATACCACCACGTGGTGTGCAGTGAAGCAGGAGGGAGCAGAGGTGCCAGCAGATGGTGCTAGGCAATCTGAAACGCAGCCTCCTCCACAGCCCAAACTCTTCATCCTTCAGCCCTACTATGTTATCTTCCCAGCATAATGGCTTCAAGATGTGGCAAACCAGATTTCCTATTTTAATCTTGTTTTCAGATTTACAACGATACATGTCATTTGGTAAGTGGCATGGATTTTATATTTTTCATGTCTTTTCTCTCTAAAGTCTGAGCGGATCCAAGCTCAGGAGAGACCGAACGACTCACTATCCTCTTCCATGGCAACCAGGTCTGTCCACCCCTCCCACTGGCATGTTTTGCAGGGAGCAAGTCACGGGACAAGGATGGAACAGGTTGATCCACAAAGCGTGAAAGAAAAATCACTGGAGTATGAGTGACAGTGGCAGGAAGCCACAAGGGACTCTGGGTTCTCTTTTTGCTGGTGCTGCATTCTGTACTGATAGACCAAGCAGGAAGAACTTGGGTTTTATACAACCTTCTAATTTTCACATCCCTGTTTTGAAGTCAACAAGTCAGCTCCCATGGGAGCAATTATTGCTAGGATCCATTTGGTTTGTTTGTATTTGACCCAAAATAATTCTCTGAATGAGAAACAGAAACATAAAAATAGCTCAGTGCGGATCCACAGAGATCAGAGTGAAATTAGGAGCCCACCTTTCTTTTCTGGCAAGCAATTTCAGGAAAGAAAATGTGCTCTCAGAGGAGCCTTTGTGGGTGTGGGGAACAGAAAATAGCCCCAGATGAAACCCACATTTCTAGCATTAGCTTGCTCATTAGCACCACTCTGGCTACTCTTTCAAGCACTAAAGTGTATCTTATCCATCAACCAAACAAAATGAAATTTTTTAAACAGGAATGAATTAGTGCAATTTGGGGAAATGGGACTGAAGGGGACAAGGCGAGAAACTGAAGTCCTTACACCTGGAACACAAGCCACTCAAATAACCTAAGGAAAGATGGAGATACTGGGCAGAACAAGGAAGCACAAGGATGGTTTTATCAATTGCTCACTCTCTTTCTCCACTTCCATTACGAGTTTTTCAAGGCTTTCCACACGTACTGATCAGTGATATGAGAGCTTCAAATCCCAGTACAAGGAGCCCAGGCATTACTGTGAGTATCAGTTTTCTCCCTTACAAGAGCAAACAAAGTCACCTGCTCTTTTTCTCTTGCTTTAGGTTGGAAAGACTCCTGGCTCCCATTACCTTCCTTTATAACAAGTTTTACATAAAATGGTTCTCCTGCTCTATTTCTAGCAAAGTTGCTGAATGTGTTTTGTACTCCAGGATCTATCGTTTTCCTCATGTCTAAGAGTCTACCACAGTTGTCCCAAAGAAAATGGGGTCTCCAAGTACTGACAAATTTCAAATGGCAGTTCCAGTTTGCCCAAATTTTACCCAAAACTTGGAGAATTCATGTATTTCAGAGATTTGTAAGAAGCCATTAGTAAAAGCTTAGTTCAAAACCATATCTTAAACTAGGTGCTTACTCTGGGCTTACTCTGTGAACAAAGACTGATTATTAAAAAACCTCTTTTTTTTCCCTACCTAAACAGCAAGTCCATAGCAATTCTCTGCTGAACCCATCTCCTGATTCCAACAAGCTTCACAGTCATACAGACACCAAAAATTGCATGGCAACACTTAAAATCATTCCAAATTGCCAGAGTACGAATCAGTTACTAAGCACAGGCAATCAGTGATGATTTCACTTCATCCTCTGAAAGAATTATGAAGGAATCTACTAAAAAAATCATCTTACGTACTGAGAAGTAATCAAAATGTCACTGCTATGATCCTGTCATTCATGAATACATTTCTCCCCGTACACAGCTTTGTTCCTATGCTGAAAGATTTGACTTCCAAAGGAAAATCCTGTGTAACAAAGTTAATGACCACAAGCATGTTTTTCTGATGCACAGGATAATTTTAAGGTGTGCTTCTGGAATACAATATTGAAAGGTATTTGTACGTCTAACTCCCCCCACTGAAAACATCAGCAGTTTGGCATCTAATCATTTCTTCCACTCTCTATTTCAAAAGTGCTTGAAGAGACTAATTCTGCCTGAAATGATTGACAATTCTGGTTCCATATCTACAGAAAATGTTGCCACTACTGAGTTTTGTTACCTTTTGAGCAGATGCCACTCTAGACCTATGATTTTTCCCTTCTGCCTGCTTACCTGTAGCCCTTCTCTAACTGCCTCCAGAAGATATGGAATGATGGAGTAGTTCCACAAGTCAGTGAACCAAACTCTAGAACCATCTACATCTATTGGACAGGAGAGGAAGAGCCGTGGACCTGGAGAGGGAAATTCAGACATTACACTCAAATCACAATCACAATAAGCATCAAAAATAGGATTGATAACATCTAAAAGTAGGGTTTTAAAGAAAGCCTTTTTTACTAATTACAAAGATACACCTGCTATACAAGGAAATAGAATACATATATTTACATATGCCTGAGCAAAGCACTTACCAATAGTAACATCAGAGGAGCTGTGAGCCTCCAAGAATTTGTTCAGATGTTGCCAGACCTTGGGAATCCAATCAATAATCTTAACCAGCTCTGCATTCCTCATCCTGCCACTGATCTCCGTCTCGATCAGTTTTCTCCTCAAGAAACGGCCGAGAAAGCCTTTGACTGGCTCAGTGTGGTTTGCACATAGCACCCATCTGTGGCAGAACAGTAGAAATGGCCATCATTTCTCTTCCATGATACTGAATGTAACTATTCTTGACTACATTTATCTTCTTATTTACAGATTATCAGAATCAAAATGGGTTATTCCAGTCATGCATGGTTTTCAGCAAAAGCTACTTTGGAATACTTCACTAGATGAACCAATTTTTATTGTGCATTGTTTCAGCTCATTTGTCATTAATCTGCTTTGCCTAAATAGTCTTACTGAAAATCTGGTAGAAGGTCAAATATCTTAACAATCCTCTGTAAAGTAAAAGCTTTATGAACCCAGTTCCTTTAATGACAGCACCATAACCAAGCTGCACATGTCAGGGCAGCAAGCAGGAGCAAATGGCATTTCCCACTCACTTTGCTGTTTCAGCTGATAAGAACAATTTCAGATGACTCAGTAGCCATTGCTCCTTTACTACATTACAGACCACAAACATAAATGAGAAACATGAACAAACAGTACCTGAAATTATGGTGAAGTTGAAGATTAGGTGTGGAGGAGGTGGCTTGGTTCATTGTGCCAATAATATATGGACTATTGGGAAAAAAACACAAGCAAATCAAACTTGTAAATTTTGGAAAACAAGTTTTAAGTAAAACCTGAACATTAAAAAAGGTTATTCAAAACTCTTTTGTCAAAGAAGGTTTTGTAGATACTTATAACCAAATTCTCTACTGAGATTCTGAGAACATCAAATTCTGAAAGCAAACCAGAAATCCCAAAACAGGACTTTCACTACAAACAGGGTTTTACTACCAAAGATCTACATCATGAAGCAAATGCAACTCCTTTTTAATTACTTATTTCATAAAAATGGATAATTTCATGAAGGAAAAAGATCCTTCTGAAGCACTGTCCACAATATGGAAAACCTGGTCATCTTCCTCCACATCATTAAATTAATGTAGACCTTGATTTTGTGATTGGATTTTGCAGCTGCAGTGCTCAGAGTCCAGAATTAACATTTGCAATGTGTTCTGATACTATTTCTTTACCATTTGTGGTACTTGCAGTTCAGGAGTCCATTGAAGATCTCTCCTAGGGAGCTAACATGGTGCAAATTATCCAAAATGATGACAAGAGGCATATCCACAGCATTATTTTCACTGTTACACTGGTCTGCCAAGTTGGACAGGTACTGGCGGAGTTCCTGCAAAGCAGATATAAAGAAAAGAAGGAAAAAAAAATTTTTTTCTTCACATTCCTTAAAATTCAATTAAGATAGAGAAGCTTGGTAACAAAATCTAAAGCAAAAGACTCTGACATCTAACAAATCACACATTTTCCATGAGAAAACACAAGATACGGTTTTCTTTCTCTTTTGTAGGTCATGCTGAAGACTCAAAGACTGTATCAGAAAACCTGTGTGAGATAAGGGCTTAAAGGGGGATAATATTTTGTAATTTAATTTGTGGTTTTTATTCATCAGTGTCAGAACTAAGAGGTCTGAAATATATTTTTGTTTCTTTTCAGGAACTTGTTCAACTCTCCCCATCCCGAACCAAACTGCATTCCAGCTAGATTTGTTGTATCATCTTACAACTGTGTTTCTATCAAAATACAGTTGACAAAATCAATCTGGAACAAAGCATCCCTCGTCAGAGGCCAAATTTGGATGCCTTCAGTAATGCTGTGTAAGAAGGATGAGCTTTTGGTGCTGCTGCTGAGTGGTTGAAAAGCTCTCAGCAGCTTTAAAGCATGTCTGAAATCATACAAGTGGCTTACAACCATAACTTCAACCATTCCTTTCCTCCAGAGGAAAATATGCCTAAGGCCATCAAATATACAGCTTGCTTTCTTTCTTTCTCTCTCTTTCTCTCGTTCTTTCTTTCTCTTTAATCTAGATGATCACTGGCAGTATATTCAGCAAAACCAGCAGCACATAAAAAAGCAGAGGCACGCCTCACCTGCCCAGGAATGTGTCTGCACAACAGCCCCTCCAAGCCCAGCACATGACTACAACTGCTGATACTTGCAGCTGCAGAAGCTCCTGGCAGCCTGGAGATGCATTTGAGGGTTTTGGGAAAAGTGCCCACATGCAATAGGGATTGCTTAAGTCTCTGGGAGTTTTATGCAGGTGTTTAACTTCCTCGGCAATTCTCAGGCTCCTAAACACTTGAAAACCATGACAGCTTTAGGTGTTTAAATACACACCTGGAAGCCTGCTGTTCCAGGCCCATAATCAGGTGAATCTGAAAACCTTAAATACCGTTTCCTTCAGAATCAACATAATGCCTTGAAAATAAAGGGAAGTTCAAAATGATGTACACTAAGAAAGGAGTCTTTCATTTTGGACCCATGCTAGGGTAGGCTGTGCACGGATGGTTTCTGCGTGCTCACCTTACTGGATTTATGGTCGACGTTGAAGGTGGCAATGATGCCCTCGGCCAGCTCCCTGCCCTCTCTGAGGACCATGTACTCGGACAGGCGGCTGGCCAGGTAGGTTTTGCCCGTGCCACTGGGGCCGGACAGGATGATCCGCCTGTGCTCCATCAGCAGGGACACGTAGCGCTGCAGGATGGGCTTCGGGATCAGCGACTCGAACACCAGCCCGTCCAGACTGTTCTCGCAGAGACCTGCAGCAGGGAAACAGCCCTCACTCACAGGGAGTCCCAGTCTTTATCCAAATGGACCTGACCAAGCTGTTCTTCACTTCAGAGCCAAAGCCCTTCCCCACCCTGGTATCCCTCATGGCTGAGAGAGGCACACATAAAGCTGGAAAAACAAGTGCAGGGGTGACCTGTGGGCTTTGCCTGCATCCTCCTTCAGCCTGTTTAAGTCCTCAGCTGCATCCCTAAGGCCCTTTGGGAGCTGCCAGACCAAAGCATTCCAGGCCACACTTCTCATGCACAAGCCATCCATTTTACAGCATTTCACCACACACTCACCCAGAATGTACCTGTTTACTTTTGGATCACTAGACAAAAAAAAAACCCCCAGCTATCATCAACTCCCCCTACTTTCCCAAATGCTTGTAATTAAACTCCTTCTCTGTATGCTGATAGTTATCTCCTCTAACAGAAAACTCCTTACTGATAAGCATTTATGCCATGTCAGCAGTCACTTTAGGCAGAATTGGCTCAGGGAAAAATACACATTGCTTCAAAATAAACAGCAGGAAGGGAAGCTGGCAGATCACCCAGAGAAATGTTTGCACCTCAGTGGTTACTTGGAATATTAAATATTTATATAGGCAGCTTTGTATCTCAAAGGTATATGTAAGTGATTTTCCATAAATTGATTGAATACATTTCTATTTTATTGCAAACTGTTATCACTTCTGAACCTTCAAGGCACAAGTCAAGCCAGTGCAAGTTAAATATAAACTCAAACTGCAACTTTACAGACACAGCTAGACTTTATGCAATATTTCAGTTAGGATTTATGACTGGACAATGCATTTTATATAAGTAGAATATCCTGGGTTCACATCAAGCCTCAGTATAAGTGATGTATTTCACAGTTTATTTTGTCTTCCTGCCCACTGGTTTGTTATACAAGGTTAACTTGGTTTTTATACCAATATCCAAAAATCTGCTTTCAGTCAAATTTCAAAGTTGATCTGAAGAATGTTTGGCATTGCCCTCAAATACCATCTGTCTGCAGATTTCACTGGTCTAACTTTGAGCAAACTGATGTACGTTCAAAATGCAGCAGCTGAGGATTTTACCCCTAAGCTTAGTTACATAGTATAGTTTTCATTAAAAAGTGCTTCCCTGAGAAACAATATGAAAAATATAAATATTAAATTTTTATCAGTATTACAGAATAAAATTGATGGGAATCCTGAAAAGCATGCATTTTGAAAAATCCAGACTTTAAGGTGTTTCATAAAATTTGGGCTCCCTCCTTCCTGGTACTCAAGGAGGGACTCTTCAGTGAGACTGATCAAGCAAATCAGTCAAGATTTATGTTTTTTTTACCCTGCATAAAGGAAATAACAACTATAGCTGTGATAAAGAGGTAATGAAATTTTGAGGCTTGACTCATTTGGAAAGTACTTTGCTGCTCAAACAGCTCCACTGCATCCCTTGTGGTGTGAAGTCTTCTCCAGGACAACTCAAGATCTGTGGAGTGTGTAATTATTCCTACAGTTACAGGCTGAAAACTTGCTAAAACCACAGCATACCCCAAGTGCTGTCTTTATCAAATGAAAACAGAAGGAAGTAAATAAATGATAGGAACAGGAAGAAGCAGCACAATAAAAAGTTTCTACTCTGAGTGTCTTGACACAGCAACATAAAACTGATAAAACTGTCAACAGTGAGAACTCCAGCAGGCAGGTCAGGTGAAATTACCTTTGATGGTCACTGAAATAGTGTTGTTTTCTCCAACCAGGTAGCCACAGGGCAGCAGCTCCGGGGTCTCTGCACTGTTGGTGCGCTTGATTTCTCCGATGCTGTAGCCCAGAACACTGTCTGAGTTCAGCCCCAGCTGGCTCACGGGATCCACGTGGATGATGTACTCCTGGGGTGGAAAAGGGACACTGGAAGTCAGGCAGCACTGGGAGTTTGTTCTCTGCTGTGACAGACTTAACATACAAAGTTAAATACAGCTTGGTACCATCAAATCCCCACAGGAGAACATGAGCTCACAGCATTCTGTACCCACTGACCTTAAACAGGCGTCTCACAACCCCATCCAGAACATCCCACTTGGTCTTCCCACTGACTCCAATGCAGCCTATGAGGAAGGTGCGAGGCCTGGAGTCCTAAAGGCACAGAAGTAACTCTATCAGACAAGTGTGGTTAATGTAATTAAAATGCTGGCTTCCCTGCCCCCTCCCCTTTTGTTTTTAAATAATGGTGTATCCTTACTATATATGGTAAATTCTGGATGGTGTATGGAATCCTTTTCATATGATAAACACTTTCTACAGTGTTGGAGTCACAAATCTAAAGGATACTTAGGTGGCTGTGATGTTAAGTTAAATGTATTTATTAATACCATGAAGAATTCAAAATCTCTGAGAGGATTACAGTTTAGCAAAGAGACAGAAAGACTCTTAGGAATATTCTAGACAGAAAAGGAGATGTCAAATTAATTCTTCCATGACTTCACAATCAAAGATGTTACATTTGCAAGGTTTATCCTATTTATTTCTAGAAATGCTGCTGTGGGCAGAGAAACCTATATACATATAAATTATATATGGCTATATGTAGAAGCAGTAATATAGAAAGAAAGTTTATATTTATAAATTGTTTGATGTATCATATCATTTTGAATTTTATAACTGATTTTTAAGGCAGATAAAAAGAAATAAGAAAAAATAGAATTTTTCTGTTTTTCTACAGCTGCACTCACTGTGAAACATTAATTGAAGAAAAACTAATTTCTATCATAAGATTTGAAGTGTTATTAAAACTTGCTCTGACTGCAGTCAATTAGCAGCAGTTCTACTGTTTATCTGCGGTTGTCCTAATTAATGCAAAATTGGTATTCAATGGAAAGATCTGCTAAGTCCATTTTATTTTGGATCATTCAAATTTTTGTCCACTCCTCAGAAAGACATGAACTTACTTCTTGAACACACTTCTACAGGTACTCAAAAATGTGAGATTAAGGAAGGCCATTCCTCGGCAAGGACTGTGTATTACATTCATGCACGTAGTACGTTAAACACATGAGATGGGAAGCAATTTTACAATATTTGCTATTTATTTGGGTATTTAGGATTCTTCCAATTACTTGTGGATGGAAAACATCTGAAAGCTGTCATTCTAAACAGGGTATTTGTGCCAGAGAGGACAACTTCAACTAGGATGATATGGTATAGATCTCCCAGTTTGGATTTGTCAAGTTCTTCCACAAGATTCGTGCTTCTGGCATTTTGGTCCCTCTCAGCAGCCCCAAGGAAGCTGGAGGTAGCCAAGTGCTTTCTCTATCACTATTAATACACCTATAAACTGTTTTCCTGAGAAAATTCCTAAAAGTCCTTTGCAAACTTGAATCTCCTCACACATTCCAAGGTCACTTACATCTCAAAGCTAGGGATGAAACAGAACTCACCTCCTTCCATTTCATCTCGTCCTGGAAGTTGACGACTATTTTGACGTGCCTGCCCCCTTCTTTCCGGGCAGAGCCATCTCCAGTGTCATCCAACAGCATGTCTGTGGACAGGAAACATCAACAGCTTCACAGCTGGAGCTCAGTTACAATGGAGGCTATTCTGGTTTACTGTAGTCAAACACAACACGTCTGGGCTTCATATGCCCCAAGGTAAAACACAAGAACCAGGTTGATCGACTTCCCTGCCATACATCCCTCTTAAAAAGGAAAGGTCATTGAAAATTATTAGCCAGTTACTCTGTATTTTCCTTCCTATGATATATCCCCTGGCAAAAGTGCACCATTAAATGGCTTTAAACATGACTTTTCAGAGCTGAGGTCATAATTGGACACCTCCGACCGAGGGTGTAGCAGACCTACGATGATATTTAAAAGAAGGCTTTGTGCCAGCTCGTGACATATTTCCACACCTCAGCTGTTAATAATCCTCACGCTTTCATTTTTCCACAGCTAACTAACCCAAGCCTTCCAAGTGCAGGATAAAACCTGCCCCACCACCCTTCTCATTAAACTCACCGAGACTGGTTGACTCTGTGAGGTTCAGGCTGTGTTGAGAGAGACCCACTGAGTGTCTGGGAGAGGAGGAGATGGAAACCTGAGACTGAGCCCTGCTACAGCTGCCGTGGTTTTCAGATTTCAGCCGATCGTTCTCTGCTTTTAACTTTTCAATCTCACTCTTGAAAAGACAAGCCAAACGTTAGAAGGCACAGTGAAAACATGATTATAAGATAGCAACGTAAGTAACTTAAGAATAAACGGCAGTTTAGCAGAAATGCTGTTTTCATAATGTCTTAATTACGGGTTTTAATTACTACAATGTCCTTTCTGTAAAACTTTTCAAAGCATCCTAAAATATGTGTGAATTCACTAACACTGAAATGCAACTACCTTAAGGCAGAGAGCACGGAAACATTTTGACAGTCAACAAAATGATGGACCCATCTTGGGGTTGAAACAGCTGCAGCTGAGGGCAGCAAAGTCAGGCGTTCATGCTGACTTTTAATGAAGGTTTAACACTGGCACAAAGCTGAACACAGCTTTCAGTACGCATTCAAAAACTTCTGATCTTTACTGTGCGGGTGGTTGGCCAGTGTTTCCCACATCAGCACAGGCTGCAGGAGCTGGGGTGGCTGTTGCTCACCTGCATCCTGTTCATGGCCTCCCGCAGCTGGTCCAGCTGGTGGGCAGAGCTGAGGGCTTCCAGGCGGATGTCCGTCAGCTTCATCTCCTTGTCCCTCAGCTCGTTCCGCAGCTGCATCACCGTCTCGGCCTCGCTGTCCGTGCACTCAGAAATACTGCAGGACATGGACAAACAGACACTTGTGCCTTTTCTCATGGTGCTTCTCCAGGATTTATCAGGAGAAGAGGAATAAAGCCCTTTTTATTCTGCCTTGAAGCAGGTAGCAATTTCGGCTTATTGAATTAGTGATGCCGTAAATCAGATATTAAGTGGGTCATAGAAATTTTAGAGACTAGTGAAACAAAGATGTCTGAGGCTTATTTTTCTTAAATCAGCATCTGAAACAGAATTAACTGAAATCACCTACTATTAGATAGTCTTCATTTTTTTCACAGTAGTTGCTATAAAGGAAAACTTCTAAAGCCAAAATCTAAATAAATTAAGGGGGTGCAGGCATTTAACAGCAGTTGGTTGGAGATTGATGAGTTCACAGACAGATTTAAAGCTCACCAGGTGTGCACAGCTGGGTTTCCCTGAACTGCTCTGGAGGGCTTTGGAACTCTACACCTATTCGAGCATGATAAATTCCTGCTTGCTTTAAAGAACTCACGCTTAAAAAAATTTTGGTGGCATTTTTCTTCCCTCTGCCCACACAAAAAAAGGTTTCTGAGTAACAACATTTCAGTACATTTGTAACTGTATCTGTATAAAGATAAACCATACAGCTGCACGCTTTAAGGGAGATTTTACCTAATGTGTCTTTCCCTAAATCTGGTTAATGAGAGATGTTTTCTGCACCAAAAAGCCAAAACACACAAGTTTTACTTGTGCTCTATCCTTCCCCCAGTTCACATATTTACTCTTTTCTCACATTTATCCTTTTGGCTTCCATGGCAAGGTGAGATGCACCCACACAGCACTTTGGCTGATGACACATGGGATCATCATTTGACAATTTTCTGGCCTGAGAGCTCTAAAGCACAACTTGCTGTAGTCACCAGAAACACACTGAGTTAGGCTCAAGAGACAGAAGAAGCTTTGAAACAAAAATCATGGGGGATTATCTTCTGCTACTGACATTTCATCACTGTTATACAGCTGGAAACCATTGCTATTGTTTTCACCTCTTCATGTGAAAACAAGTGGAGGGGAACTACTCCAATGCATTTGTTCTGAAATCAGGCTGGAAGCTCTGCATGACCTCTCAAGGTCAGGAGCCTGTCTGGTAATTACAGGTTTCACAGTACTGCCTGTTACAACTTTCTGTGTTTATTTATCCTGCTCAAGTGACAAAACTACTGATGGAATTAACATAAAAGCTGTTTTACTAAATTTCCCATGCACATTCTAAAATGTGAGTTCAGACTCAAAACAGCATGGCAAGGGAGTTGTTAAATTTATTTCACAGGTGGCCATGGAAAGGACTAGGCACAGGTGGCTGGGGAGCTACAGAAGGAAAGAGGGGTGGATCATCTCCATTCACCAGGCACAAGCTGTTAGATGAGTTCATCTGTATCACTAAACCACAGTATTTGATTTCTTTACCTGAATTTGTCAATATAACTGGGAACTTACCATGGCAGATTAACTGAATATGTGCTGTGTTTAGACAACAGAAACAAAATCCCAGATTTGACCTGGTTTGTTTAATTAACAGCAAGAGATCCAATTAAGCTGGCACCTCAAGGTCACCCTGGTTATAAATATTCTTGATCCTCAGTACATTCTGCTGAGAGAGCCACCCAATGAAACATTTACACTTCAGTACTGACACAATGATTTTTGGCTTCCTGGACATTAATGCAAAGGTACTGGGTTGGGAGTCAGCTCACGTATCTTTAAATCTCTGAATACATAAATTCAGCACTTCTGTCCTCTGCCTTTCCTCTACCAATGCAGCAAGATGCCTTCCATGCCATTTTCTGTCTAAAAATTACATAAATCACTTACAGGGAATTGGAATGAGAAGCTCTCAGCAGTGGTGTTGAAACAGTGGTGTTGTGGTGTGGTAGCTTTGGTGAGGAAGGTAAGGAAGAATCAGTCATCTCCTCAATGTCTGAATGAGAAGATGCTGACTTGGGAGACTTCTTTTTCCCAAAAGCTTGCTTGAAGGAGCTGCGTAACTGGAAAAAACAAGACCACAGCAGCAGGTCCATCACTAAGAGTGAAACCAGGCAAAAAAAGCCATAGAGTAGAAACTCTTTAACATGCAAATACTCCAAATGCTACAGCCATACTCACATACACAGTAACACAGGTGAAAAATAAAAACGCTTTTTTTTCCTTAACTATTTTATCAGATTAATAAGGTCAATAGGAGTGGCTATGAATGCTTCCTATTTTAAAGAACTATTTGACAGCAAACTCTGCTCAGTGCAACAAGCTTTGCAGCGGTGTGGTGACAACTCACAGCTGTGCTGGCACACGGCCCAGCCCAGGTTAATGATGCTGGAAGGGTTAGTGGTGTCAACGGGTGGGTTAGCTTTGTACCTCCAAGTTTAAAGTAGGTCTTCCTTACCTCATTGACCTGCCGGAAGAAGTGCAAGCAAAAGGAAGTGGGGGAAGGAAAAAAGACATGTTTTAACAGATAAAGCCACTGATAAGGGAAGTTTTGGAGTTCTAAGACAAACACGACCCATGATTAACAAAGACAAACAGTTACTTTATAACCAGAACCCTGTATTTTCCAAAACCAGGTGTTTCAAACCACATACAGCCATTTTTTGCGTTACCTGAGGAAGACACCAGACTCAAACTCTCTTAACTACTTAAATTACATTTTCTCCTTAGCTCAGGCAGAGTGCTTTGGCTAAGAGCCAAGTTAATAATGTATTTTTCCTTGCAGGAACAAGGTATTTCACCATGTGTAAAGATGGCAACTTCCCCACCTACCTGCAACTAAAATAACCTTCTGTAATGTGACTGCCATTTTCCAAACAAGAATTAATATTCATGTAATTAAACTGATGTTACCCCAAAGTTACAATTCAACAGGTAGTGTTCAAGAAGTATTTGGACAATGCTCTTAGACAAATGGTTTCATTTTTAGGTAGCCCTGAAAGTTAAACTCCCGTGGAATCAAGGTCTGGACTTGATGATCCTCATGGTTCCCTTCCCACCAGGATACTCTATGTACACCTTTTAATGCCATTGCAAATTACATACAGGCTGGCTTAATATGAGCTGAAAGCTGTTTTTCAACTAGACAAAGACTCCTACAATGAGAAATGTTGAAAATCTGGTGTTTCAGCTCTGAATGCATTGGAAGCTGCATTGCTTCCACACAGAACACAAAGACCTTGGCTGAGAACTTCCTCAGCACTGGTGGAATAAAGAATGTGTGAATCAGATTCAACTCACATATTTTTCTCAGTAGTGTTTTGATTTCCAATCTTCATTTCACAGCAATGATGTACTCATTTTTAATAACATAAAAATACCGCCCTGTTTCTTCTACTTCATGAAAACTTTATTTATCTTTGTAATAAGGAAATGTTCCCTCAACCTTCTTTAAAAATAGTTACCTGATGAATGAGAAATGTAGGCTGATGTAGGATCATCTCCACTAGGTTACAGTAACAAAGAACAGAAGCTAAACAAGAATTTTAAGAAGTGTTTATCTTAACCAAGGCTTAATGGCTACAAAAGTTTTGTGTCACAAACTGAGAGTTGCTAGAAATTTAAAAGTTACAGCAATTTACTTTGTCTGTAACAAACGTACAGCACAAGAAGGATTGGGAGAAGACGTCGTTTCCATCCAACCAATTATTTAAGGGGCAGAGTGGAAATGCTTCTTTTGTGAAGCAGCTGGTAATACCAAGAGATAACAAAATGAAACCTCTGAGATAAGAGACAAATAAAACCAAGAACCTGTTCAGGAAGCTGTTTCTTACAGTTCAGGAGTTTCATCAACATTTCTAAGAGGATATTGTGCAAACACAAATGAAGCTTTTACCAGCTCTAACCACACTTTGCATCCCTACAGATTTAGCTGTATACCCAAAAGGTCCAGGGAGATTTAGATTCAGTGGGAAGAAAGGGGTGGATTGCTTTACTGGCTACAATAAAGGATCTAGGGACTTCAGTCCAAACTACAATCAGACTAGGTCACTAAGGCAGTTATGGTCTAATTGAAAATGGAGTTGAAGATAATGTACCTTTCCTCCAGTACAGGGTACCTTGTACATAGTACGTGATGAGCAAAGAGGGAAAAACGGGAAATGACAGGTAAATATTGCAAAAACTTCCAAAAGAGATGTCCGTTGTGAAAAACTTTTAAAGATCAGTATTTTTTTTTTACATTATTCTTAGAACTCCAAGTTAATGATGGACAAAGAGTTCTTAAAATGTTTAATACGTTCACTTATAAGAAAGCCCTATGAGACAAAACCAAAAAAACCACAAGAATGATCTTCTCTTGGTGGGTTTGCTTTACTTTAATGACAGATATCACGTTTTCCTTAAGGGGCTGGACACCCCTTTAGCCAGAACTGATCTTTGACAACTATTTCTAATTTAAGACTGGTATTTTGGCTGTTAAGCTAAAATTCAATCCTATGCAGAGTCAACACAAGGATATACATTACTTACAACTCAATTAAGCCTTCACAGGAGAGTTTACCCAGGATTTCAGCAGTGTGCAGTCCCTGCTGCACGAGGCAGGAAGGAGCAGCTGGGCAGATTTTCACTGTGCATGTCCCAACAATTTCATATAAACCTCACACAGTCTGCTAAAACACACTCACCCAGTTCTTCCTCTTCTTTTTCTTGGAGTCACTCTCGATGTTGCTGCCCACACTGGAGTGGCTGGTGGCACTGTTAATGCTGGAGACACTGTCTGAGGAGTGCTGCCTCCGGATCCGCAGGTCCGTGGGCTGAGCAGCTCCAGGGCCTGGATATGAACGGAGGCAGTGTCAGAATTATCTGGAAGTTTGATGTATGGTATTAACCATGCAATCCTGAAGAAACATTTAGGGAAATCAGCACTCTGACAATCACTTATCCCAATGGATGTACTGCATATTTCAATGTTGTTTCTTGTGACAAGATTAAACTGAGATGCTTCAAACTTTTCCCTCAGCAATTTATCCCAGTGTAAATGACTGGGTTATTCTGGTCTCTCGGTAACTCTGATGGTTACATCAGCTATTACCCAGAGGACTGAAGTCTCACTGAGGAGCCCTGGAGTCTCTGTGTGTGGTGCTTGTCTCTCACCTTTGCAGTTGAGCTCAGGTGTGTTGATGACTCCATTGATGGCAGCCTGAGCAGCAGCATTTTGTTTCTTCAGGAGTTCAATTGTCTTCCTTAACTCGTTCAGTTCCGAGTCCTTGAATAACAAAAAAAACCCGTATGCTGGTACACAGGAGAAGAACTCCAAAGAGGCTGCACTTCCATCTAAGTATTGGTAGTGAATAGCGAATTTATGGAATATACATGTGCAAGGAGGTGAAAATGAGGTTTGGGTTATCAGGGGAAACATACCCTCAACAGAGTGCAAAACAGCTTGGGTGTTGTGATTCAAAAAAATGCATGTATTTTGTAATGCAGGAATAATGTCTATTCAAGTATACTGTCCAAAAACCCAATGCTACCAGTCTTGTAAGTATTCTTCTTGGTCTTTCTCTCCATGTCCAGGATGCATTGGGATGAAATGTATTACAGAAATATGCAATACTGAAGACCTGTGTCCAAAGCAGCAATTTATAGGAATAACCTGATCAGTTGCCACAAAATCCCAGTGCAGAAAATGAGTGTTTTATATACATTTTTTAATGCATTTTACTCTGTCACCACAAATGAGGGAGCTAAGGCAAATTGTGTATGTGGCTTTTTCCCTCACACAACTACAGAAGGAGCACGAGCAACAATGCTGGAAAGAGAAATGAAGACTTCCCAAATCCTTTTGAAGCTTTACCTTTTGTTCTGCTGTCATGGTCAGGCTCTGCAGTCGGATCGTCATGTTCCCCAGGCTCTGCTCAAACGCTGCCACCAGGTGAGCCTGAAATCAAACCACACAGGAGGAGTTTGTTTTCTTCCCCCAAAAAGGAGTATTTCTGCAGGTAATTTAATCGGCCCACTCAGTGCATGGCATTGTTTGTTGTGTAAATGGTGCAGAGAAAACAACACTGCTAAGAAAAGGTCAAATGAGCAGAGCACATATTATGGAAATGCTTCCCAACAATAAAACATAAAGCAAATTTTTGTACAGAGAAAAGTCAGGCAGAAACTTCCCTCCAACTAAACCACTATTCTCCTTGTGGATAATTAAGGCAAAAAGATACTGGCAGTCACAGGGGTGGAGGTTCTCACTCCCATCAGGAAAAGAGATGCTTTAGCAGCTGATATACCTGCATAGAACTCAAAAGACTTCTCCAATATTTGAGTGCACCTTGCTTCCAACCAAGGTCAGCTTGCCACATATCTGCCAAAATTCCTGGTACTTGGCCAATTACCCTTTTTTTTTCTTTTCCCAAGGAAAGAGGAAATTATTTCGCTGTGCTCCTTGGGAGAAGAATGTTGAATCTTTTCCCCAGGAAGCATGGAGAACACCAGTGCCCATTACATGAAAGACATCAGCTAGGAATTGAAAATGACTGAGAAGCAAAAGGAAGGAAAAGTAGGATGAGAAGATGGAAAAGAACTTAAGAAACTGTATTTCTAGAGCCATGACATGGCACTGTTTTATGGGTATTCATATGCATGTGCACACATCACTGATCACAGGCATATTTCAATATATATTTGTCCCACTAGCCATAATAATCTACACTAACCAGAGAAAATAAATGAAGTATTATTTATCTATTAAAAATAATTCTATATGCACGGTGACAAGTAAAACTGGAATCTTTCCAAGGAGAAAAGGACATTTTCTCACCTCAAAAAATACAAAATAGCAAAACCTTTCACAGAGCTATTCCAGACTCATTCAGCAGCAGCACACAGTTGACTTATCCTAAAGAACTGTTCTCACGTTCACAATGAAAACAAACATGAGCAGTACAATAACATGGGGATGTGTAGCTCTCATTCCCATCAGCCCCTACGAAAATAAGCAGAGCTGAGACTGTGAGAAAATGGCAAAAAGTAATTCAAAACCTAACACTATGCACGTAGGAAAATCTAAATATTTATTTTAAAAACAGAGAGTGCACAGCTTCTCTTGGGGAGGATGAACAGGGAACAACAAAGCTGATATTCAGGGATCCTCAGCAATACTTTTCAAAAGCAGAAAATAAATGGGCAAGCAGGACTGCATGGATTAGTAACAGGATATAAACCCTTAATGCTTTGACCTGAGCCTTAAAAACCAGTTGCTCTTTCAAAACCGGATCTTGCAATTATTCCTGTCTTGGAATTGTTCAGTGAGCTATGGAAAAAAATGTATCTTCACTTTCTATAGCTGGAGCAAAATGTTTTCAAATTCATGCCCTTGATGACATGAGAAGCATCAACAACTGCAGTCTCTATGCATGCAAATTCAGGAAAAAAACTGTAAATTGAAGAGATTAATTTGAATTGTCTAAGTTTTAACTGCCTTTTATTAAAGGAATCATGTCTAAAGGAAATGTCCAAGTGCCTTAACTAACAGCATTTATTAATCTCAGTCTTTTTGGGAACAGACCTAGCCTTTTACATGGAAAAAGGGCACATTCTCCGAAAAGAGGTGGCTGGAGACTGGAATTTAATACTAGGACAGTTACAGCAACATCTCTGGTGTCAATTTATGGACAAATCGGGGGAGGCTCAGGTCTAAGAAGTTTAAATAGCATGAATAAAACACTGCAAAATTTTAGCAAAGTGAACTAACCAAAAAATGGAATATTATCAAAATAATAAATGATACGCTGACTTTTTTTTAAAAAAAAAAAAAAAAAAAGCCCACAAGAAAAAGCCACAAAAACTCAAATGACCCCAATCCAAACAAAAACATAAAGGAGTGTACATTAAAAACTGCTCTCTACAAAGAGATAGTAACCACACAGAAATTCTTGAGCAGATGAGGAGCAGCTGGGCCAGGCAATGAGCAGCCTGTGCTGCTCCCTGCTCTTGGAGACAAGCCTGTGATGAGCACCAGCCCAGTGACCCTGAACTGTGCGAAGGAGAGTGCAATAAAGCCAAGGCAGAGCCAAATGAGCTGCTCAGCTGACAAGTTCTTTGTTTGAAGGACACAAGCTGGGTTATTTAACAACATCATTAAAAATGTAAGCAAGAGAATCTGGTCCCGCTTTCTCACACGTAAAAGACGCCTCTGGGGGAAAACCAACTCGTGTATCCATCCCCTTTGTATTTGACAGGCAAATGTTAAGATTTAACTTTTGAAAGATGTTTAAATTGTTTTCTTTTCCTCTTGGGACAGTAACTAAGTGGTTCCACGCAGTCAAAGCCCTTTTATTTGACTTCTGTTATAACTGTGTTCTTGGTTTTGCTGCTCCATTTTCAAGCTGGATGAAGCACTGTGATGCCGGCAGTAGACAGCACAGACTTCCTCTTGAACCTTTCCTGTGATACTGATACTTTCCTGTGAAACCTGTCCTTTTACTGTCCCAAGCTTTGCATTCCCCCTACTCAGAGAGCTGACAGACAGGAATGTTCCCTTCAAGCAGCACATGTTCAGATGTTTATTCATTCCCATAAACCAGGATTTCAGTATGATCTGATCTGCTGACTATTCATCTGCAGCTTATTTACTCTAGAGTTGCTTATTTTCCTTGCAAGCTTCTGTGTTGCGGATTCCCACTATCTGTGACTGCAGCACAGAACACACAAATAAACTTGCTCAAGGTCAATACAGTATTGCCTCAACACCTCCTGGATTCCAATTTTTTTTTTTCCCCCTGAATGTCTTAAATTACTTATCCCTCAAATTCCTGAAAGGAATAAGCAGAAGTATTGTCTACACTGACAAAAAGTCAGAAATCTCCATTCTTTAGACTTAACTTTAAGTTAGCTTCCAGAGCCCCTTATGCCACTATTATCTATCATGCCATTAACCCATACCTTTATGAAGAGAAAAACATAATGCATTTCAGTCCAAGTTTCTATTAACTTTTATTCCTACCACTTATAATCTTTATCTGTATCTCATCCTATCCAAATGTCAAAGCAAGACAGTATTTATAAAAAAAGACCCTGTCTCTAATGATTTTCTCAGGACCTTAAGATGGTTTACATACATACAAAGTCAAATTAATATTGTAACTCTGTTTTTAAAGAAAGGTGTAAGGTAATTTACTAGGGCAGAGGATGTTATTTTTGGACATGTCCCACACATGCATACAGTTATTTCTTTAAACACCTCAGTAATACAAACCGAATGTTATACACATGAAATCTTTTTGTCACTTAAAAAACCTGGGTGGTAACTGTTGCATTAAATGCATCCCAGTTTAATGTTTGTTCTCAGAGCTGTACTTACATTAGCAGTCAGCTGAGTTGTAAGAGCTGACACTTTTTCTTGGGATGCATCCAATTCTCTCCGTAGCTTGCGAATCTGTGGGTTTTAAGAGAGCACTTTAGTGCATCATAACAAGGAGAAATAAAACAGCATGACACACAGTGCAGAGTGTCATTTATGCTTGTCAAAGAGGATGTGCTCTTACCTCTGACTGGCACTTCTCTTCAGGCTGTAAAATAAAAGGAAATACGTGAGGATATTACAACATAACCAGCCTGACAAATTTATGCAAATTCTCTTTTGGTGTTTCAAAAACTCTAATGTGAGTTCCTGATTTTGGATTCCCACATCCATATTCAGTCTAATTTAATCTCCTAATTTATTTACTCTTCAAGAAAAAGAAAACAGGCTGCTGGTGAGGTACTTCCTTCTGCAGGAAGGAATTTGGGCTCCACCTCCCAGCCTGCTGACCGGTGCACCTCTGATCTGAATTGTGGAAGGGGGAAGAAGTCCTGGCTCTGCCCATAAGGGATTGTATCAGGCTCTCAAGAACCAGGACAGCCACAGAACTTGGCTGATCCTGGGCAATTCCCTTCATCCCACACTCAGCTCTCCATGGGAAGGAGGTCACATTTTTGCATTCCAAAGTGATGTGAAAAAAAAACTTAGAAATTCCTCCCGCTTGGGTGCTGCCTACGCAGTGTGGTGATGAAAAACTCAGGACACACAGCCAGCTGTGAGGATGCCAAGTGGATGTACTGACCATCCACTGTGGTCAGCATGATCAAATTGTGGCTACTATGTGCTGTTTCTAACCAAAGTTACCAGCTAAGGAGAGGTATGGGGTAGGAAGTCACACACTCCATTGTTCCTAAGTAAACATGTCCACTACCAGCCACCAGGAAAATCACACCCATCCAAACACACTATTGGGGCCACTTGTGCAGCAAGCACAGAAACCTGAAGCTCTGAGTACTCCTATGTATTTTCAAACTCCAGTAAGCCTTATTTTAGGATCAGATAACCAAAATGAATACATACTCGTGGAGAAAGTGTTACTGGCACAGCGAATAAATGGCCTTTTTTAGAATTATTAGTATCTGTGCATTAAAAAGTGGACTGAAACTTCTTTAGTAGCAAATCATTAATATAAGGATGGGGTGACTTTATTCAGCAAATTTTGGGATGCTCTAAGTAATGAAGTTCAAATCTCCTCATATCTACTGAGGTGCTTTGTAGCAAAACCTACTTAGCACAGCATAAATTAAAGACTCAAAAAAACACTGGCTGCTTTTGGGCCATTGAAGTCTGTGTTTAATGAGGATATTGCTACATATCCACAGGCATCCTCATGAACATAAACAACCCTTTCCTAGCTAGCATCCAGAACACAGTCAAATGAGAACTGTTTTTTTCCTGCTCCTTGAATGGCAAAACTAGCACAGTAAGACCAGTCAATTCAATAATGTTGATTAATAAATAAACTCTTCATTTCATTATACTCACTGTGGAATAAATAGATGACGTACTGGACACCAAAGAGAGAGAAGAACCATGCACTAAAGGAAAGAAAAGAAACACAATCAATATAAGTACACTAACCACAGAGTGGAATCATCATAAATCATCCACTGTCAACCACCAATCTGCTGAAGAAATACTTTCACAAATTTCATCATCCATCCTAAACTTAATTATATTATATTATTGCACCAATAAGGTAAGGTTTGAAGAACGCAAGGCCAGGTGATACAATCCATAACCTTGGATTTGGCAAAGCTGTTTTAAAATTCTCATAATATTTGGGAAAATGAGGTGTGGCCAAGAAAGTTAAAAATTTTTGATGAAGATCTGTTCGGAAATAAATATTTCTCTGGACAGTGTATCTTAAAATTCTTGTAAAAGGGCTACTCAAGATTTTAAAAAAACCCCAAGAAATGCAGAAGAGATTACAAAAATAAATCTAAGTATTTAATCTTCACTTTTAGATGAGATTGAGAGGGTTTGTTGATTTTTTTAAGCAGCAGACCAAGATGGGGATGTCCTGAGAAGTACACAACACCCAGCTCCAGTGTGTAACCAGATGCTCCAGGAGAAGATGTGGAGGACCCAGGATAAAAACACACTGTCTAATTTTGGGGCTGTGAATTGTCCTCTGAATGCAGCTGTACCTTCCCTCTGCTGACTTAAGGGAGCTGTATCAGTGCATCAATGAGCCCAACATTCCCTTTCCCTGCAGGGTTTCTTGGCCTTTCTTTAAAGCAATGATATTGTTTTAGCAAGGCAAAATTTGTTCTCCCATAGAGAAATTAACAGTGAAAACACGGCTACAAAACTTGCTGGAAAATGATTGGTTTCAAACGATTTTTGCATTTAAATTCAGTAAAGGATATACATATACACTGATGGCCCTGATGATCTTCAGAGGTCCCTTCCAACCCCAACTACTCTGTGATTCTCAAGGTTGTTACCATCACTTAGGCATCAGGATTTACATATAAATATAACATAATTTCATTCTTTATTACACGCTTGAAAAAAAGTACCTGAAGCTATTCTTTCTGCTACTGAAACATGCAAAATTACTTTTCCTTTATTTTTACTTTTAGAAACAAAATGCATTGAACCGAAGCTTCCATTCAAAACTCAGGCAACTGAACACGGATCGTATGAAATAGCATAAAATCACTTTTTCTTTCTTCTAAATCCCCCAGCCAAAAAAAAAAAAAAGTTTAGAAAAGCTGCCATTTTGCTCGAATTACCTACTGCAATTCTACATTCGTAATAAATAGGTTCTGCTTTCCCACTGACATTATATCCTAAGGCAATACTGGAAAGAGAAGTAAACAAGGTCTAAGTTGGCTTCTGAAGGAATTTAAGACAATTTAAAAAACCCACAAGAAAGTACAAAAAACCTCACACCCATTCGCTTTCTCTGGGTAATCATATTTTCAATTAAAATGACCTTTCTAGTTAGGCATTAAGGACTATACTACACCAAGAACATAAAAATAAGTGGTGTGAGTCAGACTCAGGCTTTGTCTAATGGTGTGCTCCAGCCCCGCCTGCAACCACAGCCCATGTTTACTGAAAAGAATGAAGAGGGGAGACAGATACACAGTGATTATTCCCCAGGTACATCTTTGCACCTTCTGGGAATCAGCAGAGATGGAAATTTCAGGGATGGAAACTGCAGTCAGACATCATTTGGCCTGCTGTGACCTCTGTACCATTAACTTGCTTAATTGCTGCTGAATCCACTGACACATTTTGTCTGCAACAAAAAATTCTCTTGTGTTTAGAAATGTAATTCCTTGCAGTTGTTTTAGACCTGCTGCTGAATCAGTGAGTTCCTTGAGTGTCTCTACACTGCTGTGCTCTGAGAAGGAGTGGATAACCAATCTCTTTATAATAAACCAAATTCCCTTCCCTTCAGCCATCATTTTCCAAGCTGAAGATTCCTATTTTAACTTTGTATCACAGATGTTCTGCGCTTAAGATCTTCTTCTCATTTTCCTTTACTTGCATTTTCCCCTTAAGATTTTTAAGATGGAAAGCCCAAAGTGAGGCAATAGTGCACAAGGCCACAAATGGACTCCTACAAAGAATGTAATATTATTTTCTGATCTGCCTCCCTATATTCTTCCTTGGTGAATTTTTTTCCTAATAGAGATGTAACCAAAAAAAGAGCCATACCAGCTCACCAGAGAGGAAACAGAAACCTTTACCATGGATTTGGTCACACACACTGTTGAGTTAGCATCAGCTGGAATTTGTAAGATCACATTGGGACTTTAATACAGGAAAGAACACTCAAAATGAGAAAAAAAGGGAAAGAACATGTAATTCTGGGAATCCTACTCCTGCCTTATGAAACATCACCATCATGTAGAATCATAGCATTATTTAGGTTGGAAAAGACCTGTAAGATCATCCAGTCCAACCAATAATCCAGCCCTGCCAAGGCCATCACTAGACCACGTCCCCAAGTGCCACATCGACATGGCTCTTAAATTCCTCCAAGAACGGTGACTCAAGTGCATCATTTGACTGTGTACAAAATTTCAGATTTCTCACTTTAAGGACAGCTATGGAGTTAATAAATTCGTGCAATTTCTTTTTAAAGTATCTGCAGATGGCTACTTGAAGGCTATTTAATTAGGAGCCTGAAGGCAGTTATGCTCTTAATGCAATTCCTGTTTTTTGCAGCCAGCGTGCATCTGCATGCAGCCTACAAACCTGTTGGGGTCCCTCCCCTGCCATGTAGCCCTGGGAGAGGGGCCCTGAGGGCACAGACACGGGGCTTCCCTGCCCCTGCTCAGCCTCGTTCCCATGGGTTGGTTTGTGTTCCCTGCGCGGGCAGAAGGACCCTTGGTCCCGTGACTGGAACAGTTCCTCAGCAGAGCCCCGGCCTTGCGGGTGGAGAAATAAACATCTCTGAAACAGCTATCAAGAATCTGTCTGTCCATATATATTTCCTTTCCACGGGACTCCTGGTTTGATATATGCATGTTGCAGGATCCCCACTGCAACAAATGGTGGAGAATGCGGGCAGAACGATCCCCGATCCCTAAGCGACTGATTTGTGTGAGTAAACCCTGGAAACTTTGGATTCCTCTTCTTGGTTTTGCTTTGCTATTCCGTATCTAAACTATGGAGGAACAGTGGGAAGACTCTTGGCTCTCCGAGCCGCATATGGACATTTATCTTAAACTTAAAATGATTCTTGAACAACGATTTGTAAATTTTAGCTTGATTCAAGCTCAAAAAGAACTGAAACACTTCCTGGCATGGTTGTTTAAGAACTTTTTCTATGTTTCTTGGGATTTAATTCTTACGAAGGGCTTTTGGAAAACCGTTTGGACACAGTTAATACTGGAGTCAAAATATATGCCGATGGAAGAATATTTTCGTGAATATTATTTAGTTACTGAGACAGTTGAGCAATGTCAGCTGTGTCCTGGCGAAGGGAAGCCTGGCTCAGGGACCGTGCGGCCCAGGCCACGTGCACCGAGCGCTCTGCGAGCAGCAGCGAGGCAGTTCCCGCGTGCGGGCGGAGCCAAGCGAGCCGCAGTGTCGGCAGCAGAGCGAGGCGCGGCGGGAGCGGCGGGACCCGGTGGTGCCCGCACGGCCCTGCGCAGCGCGTGGTGGAGCGAGCCCTGGGAACGCCCGACCGAGAGGGGCGGCGCGCGGGTGGCGGCTGGCGGCAGCGGCGGTGGAACGGAGCCGCGCCGAACCGAAACACGCGCTGGAGCAGGGCGCGGGGGAGTCGTCGCTCGGGGGCCTGGCCGAGACGTGGATGCAGCGCCTGGCAGCAGCAGCGAAGCTGCGACCAGAGGAGGCGACGCGCGGAGAACTGAGCGGCGCGGCCCAGCCCGGCCCGCACAGCCCCGAACGCGACCCCGGGAAGAGCGCGCAGGCACCAGCAGCCCCGACAATTCCAACACGGGAGCGACCGAAGGAGAGAGCAAAGACGCAGCGAGACAGAAAACAGCAGCCACTCGGAAAAAGGAAAAGATCATAGAAACTAAGATCTTAGGGATAGTAAAATGGTATAATGTTAAGCAAAATTATGGTTTTATAACAAGGTGTGACAACCAGCAAGACATATTCGTGCATAGAACTGCTATTAAAAAGAATAACCCTGAAAAATGCATCCCAAGCTTGGGAGATGGAGAGGTGGTGGAATTTAATATTGTACTAGGGAGAAAAGGGTTACAAGCATCGCAGGTCACTGGGCCTGATGGTGTTCCTGTAAAAGGCAGTATATATGCAAAAAATCGTAGTCATGTTAGACAGTATCTCTATTGTAAGTCCCCCCTACAGTCTCCCTTTCCTAATCCCACCTTTCCCTTTTACCCTATGTCCTATTACCCCCAGTGTATTCCCAATCCGTTTTTTCATCCATGGTTTCCCTCACAAAACCATGCTTTTGCCAATTGTTTCCCCAAAAATCCCTTTCCAATGCCGAGTGGGGGATGAAAAGGGGGAGGGAAGAAGTTAAACCCTCTCCTGCCTCAGTTTCCCCACAAAGCATGCTCAGAGAGTTCTGTCTCCCTTCTGTCAGCCCTAAGATGTTCCACAGAATCTGATTGGACATTTAAAGACTCAGGAGGGTGGCTTGTTTTGTTTTGAAACTGTTCTTGTTATGTTTATCCAGCTGTTTTCATTCTCCTTTTATTAAAATAAAACGGGTGAGGTGTTGGGGTCCCTCCCCCGCCGTGTAGCCCTGGGAGAGGGGCCCTGAGGGCACAGACACGGGGCTTCCCTGTCCCTGCTCAGCCTCGTTCCCATTGGTTGGTTTGTGTTCCCTGCGCGGGCAGAAGGACCCTTGGTCCCGTGACTGGAACAGTTCCTCAGCAGAGCCCCGGCCATGCGGCTGGAGGAATAAACATCTCTGAAACAGCTATCAAGAATCTGTCTGTCCATATATATTTCCTTTCCACGGGACTCCTGGTTTGATATATGCGTGTTGCAGGATCCCCACTGCAACACAAACCCAAATTGGTCTGGAGCTATTCTTTTAAAGCACTGTAAATGCACAGGCAAGCACGTATCATTTTTAATGTTAGAAAAGAAAGGCTCTAGCCATGATCATCTGCCCAGAGAGCAGAAAGAACAACTGGTGTTGCAGTCAGTAGCACACAAAGGAGTAACAATTTATATCCCGATGATAATTTAATTTTTTTTTCTCTTGGAGGATCAGAGTGGAGCCAGTGGCAGCCCAGCTCCCAGGGAAGACTGCTGGCTGGGGAAGTGGGGAAACTAGAGAGCCAAGAGGCCACTCAATTTTTACGCTGCGTTTTTTCCCCAAGAAGCTCTGGAGAGTTTGGAGGCTGCTCCTGCTGGCATCTCCACAGCCCTGAAACCCTGTCTGTCACAAGAGTTATGTACTGCAAGGCTGACCAACCTTCCCACCTACATGCTGTGCTGTGAGAGAACATGACTGTACTTCACACCCAGAGACAAGAGAAGAAAAGGCTTTTAAGAATAAATCCGGGCCCTGCTGAAGTTAATGAGAAACAAATTTCTTGTCATCTTATGTGCTAGGAAGTAATTAAGAAGTAGGTTGGTAAGCTTTATTTAAGACCTGTATTTGTCCTTCATTGACGCTGGATGATTGTATAAAATCAATTTGTTCATTAACCACAAATTTAAATTTCTGTAATACTTTTTAATCTATTCTCTCAAGGTGAAGGCAAATCTCTGCTGTGTTCAGAACCACTTGATCACTTACAGCTTGTGATTCCCTGAAAAATAAGCAGGAACTAATAAGCAGATGACTCCTGCCTTCTCTACAGCCAGGGAAGTGATGAAAGACCTTTTTCCTAAAGACAAAAATACTGAGACTACACCTAAACATTCAACCCATCTGGTAAAATATCATTATCCTTTTAGGTGTGAAAAATTGAGGAAAAGCTGAAAGGGATCTTCAGCATGTCAACAGTAGGGTCAAATTCCTTCCTCAGATACAAAAGTCACATTTTCCAACTACTTTCAAGTCCATAACTTAGTGGATATTTCCTGGACTTCATTTTTATTACTTTTTTCAAATTAGTAAAAAGCACTTAATAGAACATTTCACCTAACTCTTTTCAAATATTCCTTTTCTTTTTTTCTTTAATAGTTTGTCTTCAAACATGCAATACTTGTTAAATGTTTATCCAAACTAGCCTCTCTGCTGGACAAGAATTTCTGAACTACAAGAGAGAATTTAACCTCCAATGTGCCAAAATGGTTTTGCTGCAATCTTGAGCACAGTTAAAAGACTAAGGCTAAATTTTTTGGAGGACGTCTTCAATAAAACCCAAGTAAGTTTTGCTGCAGTAGCTCCTTCAGTAAATCACTGAAGTGTAACACAGATGCAGTGATTCAAATTCCTTCACAGATTATATTAGGGGACAATTTAGTAAGAGCATGACTGTGCATCACAGTATGGAACTCAACTGACTGAGCACCTGGCAGTCTTTGACTGCTCATGATAATTCAGCTTTCTGAGAACAAATGAAGGTTAATTCCTACAACAGCCCAGCTCTTAGCCCTACAGCATTATTCTAATAGTTTTCAACCCCTAATAGAGATCTTCAGCCATAGACCTCAAAAATACAATTAAATGTACTGAAGTTAGATTGATTAAATTCAGTAACCAATTAATTAATGAATCTTTTCAGAGCCATATCCAATACATATTTTCTACCTCTTCCAATGGCAAAAAAACCTGAGAGGATAACCAGAATCTCCAGGAAGGCACTTTGTGGGTCTCAAAGGCTTCTGCAAAGCACTGAAGTGTGGTTCCCATGCATGCCTGGCTCTTGGGGAGCACCAGCAATGGGGCACTGGTATTAACAGGGCTGAGTAAGTGCAGGTCTTCAGAAGCAGAGGAAAGAGCCATCAAAGGCTTGTGTGGCCTGTAAGTACAATCAAGCTCCCAACCCTTGCCAGAAAGGAGATTTAAGACTCAAAGACTTAATGTGGGAAGAGTTTTCAATGAACCACTGCATGCTTGACTTCTCAATGTGCAATGCTTGAGGATTTTAATGTGTGCTCACAGCTACTCCTGCTGCAGCCACAAGGATGCCTGTTCAGCAGCAACCAAACTAAATATTCATTTATAGGTAAATACTTTTTCTTATTATATTTGCATGGGTTCTTTTTATCAGGTGTGGTTACATATTTGAAAAGTAATGAAGCACTAAAAAGACAAGCCTAGATGTTTCAAAGAACTACTCAATATCTTTCTTTGGAAGACCTGTTGTATCAAGCCAGGACATTCAGCGGAAATGAAAAGCAAAGATAATTTCAGTACAGATTAAATACTGGAAAAATTGCCAGGACAGAAAGAGTCCAACTGATATCACTTAACTATACTACAAGCAGAACTGTGGAGGTGCAAGCTCAGAGCACCCCTACTGAAGGAACACTAATGCACTGACTCTAAGCATGAATTACTCATTTTGAAAGGGCTAAAAATGAAGCACACGATGTGTTTAATCCATTTCTTGAACAGTCAGGGTCTAGGTACAGCACTTATTTCTTGTGTCTGACCAAAACAATCACTGAATAAACATCGCCATTCTCTCTGGTGACCAGCGACAGCACCCCAGGGAATGTCCTGAAGGTGACTCAGGGGAGGTTTAGGTTGGGTATCAGGTAAAGGCCCTTCCCCCAGAGGGTGGCTGGGTCACTGGAACTGGCTCCCCAAAGAGGTGGTTACAGCAGCAAGGCTGGCAGAGTTCAAGGAGTGTTTGGACAATGCTCTAGGGCACATGGGGGGATTGTTGTGGTGTCCTGGGCAGAGCAAGGAGTTGGATTTGATGATCTCTGTGGGTCTCTTCCAACACTACGATTCTATAATCAGAACAACCACGACTAGGACTAAGGTTTTACCGAACACCAAGAGCTCCACACGGAGAAAGCCGTGTTTGAAACGCCCCCTGTGCTGAACTGAAAAGCGCCGAGTTGAGGTGAAAAGGCCGCGTTTTGAGCGTTTCCAGCCGCACGGAACTTTACTGACCCTCCTCGAAGCCGTCGCGGAAGGAGCCGGAGCGGCTCATGGTCCTGCTCTTCTCGTCCAGGGACATGGAGCTGTTGCGGAAGCGCGTGTCGCTGTAGGGGTCGTAGGGCCCGTCGGCGTTGGACAGGCTGTGCGTGCGCAGCATGCTGGGGTTGGACAGGCTCAGCTGGGCTGCAGTCGTGGGGCTCGCTGCAAAGCCAGCAATGAACACCCGGTTAGTGCTGGAACCGCACATTTTCACACTTGTTTTTTGTGCAACTACCAACAAACGTTTTTTTTCCCCCTACTTTGAGACAAAATTTTTGATACCATCTTCTCCAAGCGTCATTGTTTTTCTAAATTCAATGAATTCCAGTAAGAGGTATGCAAACCAGGCTAGTGAATGTGAAAACTCAAGTAAAACAAGGCGATTTTAAACACTGGGTGATTTGTCTGTGCTTCTACAAACAAGCTCAGTCACCTCACTACCACACCACGAGGCATGAACTAATTAACCCTTACTTAATTTGGAACCGTTCTTCCACAAAAACTGTAGTGTTTTGTCTATATAGAACAGGACTTATCCTCTTCAAAGCCTTCAAGCTCTAAGAAAATTACATTTTTCTATGTATTTTAGTCACAACTGCAAAGAGCTTTAGTTCCCTAATAGCTGTACATGTCAGAACTTTTTTCCACTATAATGCCCTGAGAACTGTAAAATATTAATTTTGTCTTAAAAGCCAAAATTCTCCCAGCCAGTGTTTAGAGTACAAAACCACTCCAATCTCACATTTCTTGAAAGAACTTTTGTGCCAAAATTATGCCTGCTATTTACTAAGAACTACTTGATTTGTGGGTAAAAAAACCAAACAAAATCACTGTTCATCTGGCAGGTTCCTCTTGGTGTGCTGTCACTGCCTGTTTCTATATAGACCATCAGCTGATACAGACTATTGTAGAAGACAGAATAATTCAGTTTAGAGGTGCTCAACTACCATTTGCTCTTAAATCCAGTGACCGCTCTTGACTCCAATATCTCTAAGCTCTTTTCCTAAGAACATAGAAAAGCATCTTTTCTTTTTTTTTTTTTTTCTGGTGTTCACTGCTGTTTGTGGCCAAATGGCTTTTGAAGCTAATACAAATAACCTCCAACACTCTGCACAAAGAGTTAACTTTCTGGGAAACAACTTTTTGGGGTTGGTTTTTTTTTTTTTTTTTAATTTCATGAACTTTCCTGACAGTTTGCTAGCTGTTAGAAATGTAGCTATGCTTTGTGTATATTCAGCTGAAATTTTGCTGTGTCAGTTTATTTAAAGACACTTATTGAATGTGTTTCTTTCCAGAACACTCAAAGAAAGGCTCTAGAATGTCAGTACTGCAACTCAAAACTAAACTAGAAATAAGTGACTGTGCAATCTGCTCCAAATTCACACAAGAAGTTCACAAATACAAGCTTAACTGTTTTGCACATAATTATTATATATAAATTAGTCATTATATAGAAGTTATCATAAACAATGTATTTATTTTAAATAATAATATTGATTATTATGGACGGGCTTCTGAAAGTCATAAACAAACAGAAAATGCCTGTTCAACATAGTACTTTCCAAATGTCACTTAAAGACAAAATTTACAAACCTGAAGAAATTCCAAAGGCAACTACGTCATACTTAACCAGCCCAGCAGAGATGAGCACCACTAGCACTTTATATTAGGTTATTTCAACTGCTGATAGGGTCAACTAAAACCCGCAATGCTTCATGGATCCTGCCAATCAGCTTTTATTGTTTCCTTCATGTGTTTATCAATGAAATTAAGTGAAGGAATGGCAGTTGTTCTGACTTGAAACTCCCCTGACTTTTATACACTGCTTCAGATTGAGCTTTCTGCAATTTTCCAACAAGCCACTTGAAAAAGACAAAGATAGAATACCAAACTGATGAGACTGGCACATAGGGTAAGGAAAATGCTTGGATTTTAGAGAATTATTACTATACAGCAGGCAACATCTTATGTCCTCTAAGCACCCCAATGTGTGGTATTAACCAACAGCTCTACTGAAGACTCACAAGTTATATTAAGGAATCTGATTACTCCCAGAGAAGCAGTTTCAAAGTTACTGCGAGTATGGCACCTTTGGGCATACAAGATAATAATGCTAATTAGTCACACTCATTTCAATGCAAGTGCTTCCTCAGGTTCAGTGTGAGCCTTGGAGATGTTGAAAGAAAATTATCTTGAGCAACACGCTGTTTTCAGGACATGCAATGCATTGCTGTGATTATTCAAACAGATAATTATTCACCAAGCTGTGAGAAGTTAAATCTAGTTCCAGAGGGTGATGTTATGCTGGATCCAGATGAGAATGGAGAATTGCCAGCAGTATCCTGCAGTCCTCCTGCTGAGTGGGACCGGAGCCATTCCTTTGCATCCTCTTGACTACGGAGCTGGGAGGATGGAGTATACCTGCAAAAGCAAACAGGTTTTTCACTATGAACATTGATATTTATTTGACTTTTCTGTTTAAAAAAAAAAAACCAACCATGAAATGTCACAAGACTTGGAGTGGGAGAGAGAGAAGGAAAAATGGAAGAATCCTCATATGAAATTAAAGGATTGAATGATATAAACCCAATAGAATTCTGAAGTAAGGAGCTGCTCCAAGCTCTTCCAAGATGTTCCTAATTAATTTCACCTCTGTTTGGGGGGAAAAACCAAACCACAAACTTCTTTCCTATTGGTTCAGTGGTAGCCAAACCAGAGTGAACCAAAAGTTACAGGTAGAAGTTGTGTAGTGTAGAACTGTAGGATAAAATGTAGCGTGTGCTATAATATCATATGATTTAAAAGTAAAACTGCAACTCGGAAAACCTTTCCTTAAGTTATGCCAAAATTCTAACACAATTTAAATATTTTGGTACATGACTAAGCTGACTTTTTGTGATGTTATAACCAAATTCAAGTCAACAAAGCCATTATCGGGATTCTTTTCAACAAGCTGTGACCCAATATTTCATATTCCAGAGACGTTCATGTAACACCTGCGGAGGCGTATCCCATTTAGTTCAAAACTAACAGCATTAAAACATCATAAAGGAGACTATGTTTAGCCTTTTCTGACGGCAATGAAAATAGCAGAAACATGGTCTATGCCAACATCAGTGGCAAAACACCCACGGGCTTCAGCTTCAGCTTGATTTATTGTGTATATGTGTGAAAAATAGAGCTGTCAGGACAGGTGTTATCTGAGCTACGTGATAGGGTACAGGTATCAACAGCCAGAGCATCATGGAAACACTTGTCTGCTGATGGAATTCAGTGTCTGTCTCAGGCTGTGCCATCACCTTTGGACAAAGATTTATGAGTTACTAGCTTTCCTTCCAAAAACTCGGAGCCTATTATTGGCTGATATTATCTATTTAATTAATTTGACTCCCTTCAAGTAAACACCCTAGAGTAAGATATCACTTATTAAGGCTATTTTAAATCAATGGGAACACTGCAAAAATTAAAAAAGTCAAACTGCTTTCAAAAAATACATTCATTCTTCTGCTTGTGCCTCAACACTTCAGCAGCAGTCCCTGACAATCTGCATCTCTTAAACTTTACATATAAATCAGTTTATTTAGAAAGGGGCTTTAAACAGTCATGTTACCTTAACACACTACAGATATATTTTTATTTTCAGCATTAATACCTACCTCTTCAGCACTCAAATGTTTTGGTCTTAAAAGAGAGTATTTATTAGAGACATGCTTGAGGACCATAGAAACATGAAAACAAATTGCCATTTTAAAAGGGCATTTAGTACTCAGCTTCATGGGATAAGGCTGCTGTGAAGAACAACATGCATAGCACAGAATAAATCACAGCTGCAGTTCCAAGGCATTGCCCCAGTGATCCCAGAAGCTGCATTAACCAATTCAGAAGCTGCAATTTCCTAAATTGTCAAAGATACCTTCTATAAATTCTCTAACACTTAAAGCATTTAATTAACATAGCTGATAGTAATTCTGGCTAGAATTGCTTGTATCAATGGAAAAAAAATAATGTTACAAAAATCGCTACCTTACAGATGTACAAAATACATGAGAAGACAACTGCTGAAAGTTTATTTGACGATTTTTTTGTTATTTTCTATGAGAGTAGAGCCCTATAGATTTAGGTATTCTGAAGCAATTTTTTAAAAAAAATAGTATGTCCAATTTCATCCTGAAAGGTTTGGCATGATCTTGTAAATCTTTTCTATTTATCTAACAACATCAGGGTTCCCAGAGTTAAAACCATCTCAGGTCATTCCATGTAACAGCCACAGAAACAGCAACATTATTGTTTTTAAATCAAGCCCAGGGACGGTTCGAGATGCTTTTCAGCAATTAAGCCAGCAAAAGCCACAGTTCTTGCCCAAGCAGAGAGGCCACTGGATGAAAAAAAGCATGGTTGTCAATGACCTTCTTTGAGGATTGAAAAAAAGAAAGCAACAAAGAAAGCAAGAAAGAATGAAGGAAAGAAAGAAAAAAGAAAGAAGGAGTATTGTTGCCACCTCTTGCAAACTGCGACCATCACCACCAGCCACAACAGAAACACAAAGCAAACTCCAAAGCCACCACAAAAGATGTTAAACCATGTGGAAACACCAATACCTGAGTCCCTTCTTAGGCAAAGTGTTCCTATCAAGATGTGGGTCGCTGCAGAAAAGTTAAAAGAAAAGAACTTCAGAGAAGAACAAAAGGGAAGGAATAAGATCAGGACGAAGGACGTACAAACATCTGCATCACCTTTTCAGAGGAAAAGGTGCTGGGGCCTCCCTACAGAAACATGCACAGACCTCCTCACCCAAGTGGGGTTTGCACAAACATGCAGCTGGTACCATGCCAATGAACCACATCTGTCCACAACCTCATTTCGCTGTTTCTCCTACCCACAATGAACAAAAATGGCTCTTTAAATATCAAATGGGTGATTAAAAATAGGCTTTTCAGCAGGCTATTGGTAAAACCTGATGGGAATCTTCAAGTCCAAACCACTTTCCCATCATTTCTCTCACCATACACCATTTAGGGAATGCACCTAACTACTGTACAGCGTTACTGAGCCCAGACTGTTTAAATTTCCAAATCTTAGCTTAAGTTCCATTAGCAAAGTAAAATGGACCAATCAGTTGCCCAAAACTCAACTATTTCAGCTTATGTCTTTTACAACTGATGAGTAGAGCCTGTTTGTTTTTAAAGAAAACATCCCCATGCTTAAGTAAATTAATTACATGACAACCCTTATAGCTATGTCACAGTATGGGACTGATTAAACTTACATCAGTGAGCAAAAGTGAGCTGGCATGTTTAGATTTGTGTCATCTTTTCCTAAGTTTAGCATTCATTTGTACAAGGATGAATGTACCTAAGCACTTGGAAAACACTCATGAGCCAAGCTGCAGTAAGAGACTGACGACACTGAATGACACAGGGACTTCACAACAAAAAGGACAGGCCAGAAAGGCAGTGGGAAAAGCAGCATGCCAGAGGAATGCTGAAATGCTAGTGAGAGTTTAGATTCATAGGAAAAAAAAAGGGCATGATTTTCAAATTGCCTTTGGCAGAGATATGAAGGGGGGAAAAATACCCCCTCAAACCAAAGGACATTCCCAGAAACAAGAGCAACACCAAAAACATGCCAACTCTGCTGTATGCCCCTCTCCAGATTGGTTTGGGTGGGTAGATGGGTGTTTGCAGGGACTCTCACTGGCATGTCTTTGTGTCAGTTCACACCTGGATGATGAACACAGCAGAGCACTCAACTGAGCACAGTCTGGCACAAAACAATTTGCTTCACTGAGATGGGCAACAAAACCTACAGCCTTGAGCATACTCCTGTCCTGAGACAGCATTACCTGTCCTGTCTCCTGGGCAAAGTATTTCGGCAGAATTTGGGGCTAGCAGCAGGGGAAGAAAGAGGGCTGGAAGGAGCAGTCCAACAAGACAGAAAACAAGAGAAGGAGTATTAGAATGAAAAGATGAGAGAACAAAAAGGAGTTATAATAAAACACAAACAGAACCCCAAACTGTCAGAACATTACATTCAGGTGGACTTTTCTCAATTGAGACACAGCTACAAAAATTTTGCTACCTGAACTCACCACTACACATCAGGATGTAGCTGATTTCCAGAGCTTGGAAGGGTTCTACTGCCATCTACAAGGGGTCCCTCAGAGACCACTGCCAAGTTCACCCCACCATCAGCTCAGTGTGCCACCAATCCAGCTCCCATGCTGAAAAAGCCCTGTTCCCTCCTCCCTGCTTGGCCTCCTCCCAGGTCCTACCCTGTGTCCACACAGCTGCCAGTGAAGCTCATCCTATACAGAGCTGGGGAACTGATCAGTCTGAAATACAATTCAGCTGATCATTTTTCACTTGGATCCAGCTTCCAATAGGATTCACTAAGCATTCACATGAATGCTTGTACTGAAACATTGTAGGGAGCAACTGGACATGGGATGAGGCAGCAGGGAGAGGATGAGAAGGGATCAAGTGACTACGGAGATGGGGACTTGTCTTTTCAGCATCACCTCCAGTTTGAAAGTCATCAAATTCTCTCATCAAAAAGTTTAACAGGAAACAGTTGACTTTTCAAATCAAAATTGGAAGGTTTTTTTAAATATCACTATCAGCTCAATTAACAGGAAGGATAACATACAATGCAAAATTCAAATATGCAGTACCTGGTGACAAAAAGAAAGTTGTCACATTGGCTATGACAGGAAATTAAAAATCTAACCTGAACTCATCCTCTTGCTCTGAACTGGGCTCCCTGCCTGGAATAACTTATTTGTATGTTCTAGTAGGACCTAGAATTATCTGCACTGTCTTGTAAGAAGCATTATTTGATCTATATCTGCAGCATTGGCTACTGCTGCCAGGGCTTCATTCCCACTTGAGATACAAACACAGAAACAAGAGAAAAACCCACTAACCTTTCAGACAACGTAGTCTTAACACTGTTGGTTCGGACAAAGGGAGTCAGAGAATCATCCTTGGAGGCTGGAATCAAGCCACTGGAGGAGTTGTGGCTCAGCCCACCTCCACTGCTCAGGGAGATGTCAATGGATTCGCAGCTGGTGTGAAGGCTGCTGACAGACTGGTATCCAATGCCATCCTTGCTAACTGCAGAAGAGCTACTGGCGTTGGTGCCCCACGTCAAACTGTTGGAAGGAGCCGAGTGTGCAGAACTGGGGCTGGACGCCAGTGGAGACTGGTTGAGATCTGTGTTTTTACCATAGAGGGGACTGCTGCCCCCACTGCTCAGCACACCACTGCCAGATGGGGAGTCAAGGTTACCCTGCTGGTTCATGGTAGCGTGAGGGTTGGAGATGACTACTGAGTTTTTCATATTTTCAGCTGTTGTGATGGGAACTTGTTTACTAGGCTTGCCACCAAAAAGTCTGTAAAAAAGAAGACAACATGAAAAATACATAAAATGGAATAGAAGGATATCTTATATCTAGACCATATATATCATCTTAGCTTCAGAAAACCAGTATTAAGTACATGATCCTTGATTGTACATAGGCGACTATATGTTTATAAATTTGTGGTCACTGTCCCTTTCAATAAAGCCCAGAGGCAATTACAACAGCTTCAGATCTATCTCAGGTGTGTCTTCTTTGAATCATCAACTAATACTTTCACAAAGCTAAAATACAGCTTCACAGAACTAAGCTACAATCATATCATCTTCTGTCCCTTAAGGAAAAAGGACACCAGAGAAACAATCTGATATATGGAATACTAGAGGTTGAAAGCTTACTGAGCAGGTAAATTCTGTGCAAAACACCAAATGCTCTGCACAGAAGCAGCATTTACTGGGGTGCAACAATGTTCTCATACCAAACGTAGGCTTGTTTCATTCCATGAGCCAAGCTGGCTGGAAACCGTATTTTTTAGTGCAGAATGTGATGTTACCTGCTTTCTGGCACCTGGAACTGGCTAGTAAAAAACTGAGTTTCAGAACTCAGGGAGGGAGGGGGATGGAGGAGGCTGACTGCAGCATCCCTGCTCCCTGTGATGCAGCTGCAGTGCCAATGGGAAACTTCTCAGAAGTGCCAAAGTGCCTTAGTACGCATGCTTTGGACTAAATTATTGATCATTGCAAAACTGATCTTCAAAATTAGGAAGGAAGTGTATCTTCCACTCCAGCTTCAAACACCCACCCCAAAACATTGCTTTTGTTTCTGCCACTTAGCTCCTGTATCTGCCTTTGGAACCTCAGTTTTCCTCACACGTACCTGTACGGATTTGCTTTTTAATTATTCACCGTGGAGTACTGTGCGTGAAACCTTTTAGAATAGAGGACTACAGCACTTCCATACAGGTGTTCCTAAAGACTATGGGGTGGGTCTGCAGACCAGGCAGAACTTTTCTGCTTTTGAGTATGCCCAGGTTGTTCCACACACGGACACTAAGTGCCCGGAACACACCTGAGCTGGGCGGCTGCTGCTGTGCACTTGCCACAAGGCACCTGGACAACACTTCCAACTGAGAGGGCCGGTTTAGATCAGATATAAGGAAGAAGTTCTTCCCTGAGAGGGTGGTGAGACCCTGGCACAGGTTGTCCAGAGAAGCTGTGATTGCCCCATCCCTGAAGCATTCAAGGCCAGGCTGGCTGCGGCTTTGAACAGCCTGTGACAGTGGAAGGTGTCTCTGCCCACGGCAGGGGGATCAGAATGAGATGATCTTTAAGGTGCCTTCCAACCCAAACCAGTCTATGATTCTATGGGCTTCAGCAGCAATACCAGCTTAGGGTATTCCCTAAGGTATTCCTGTGCCAGAGCATACAATCTCTTCAGTTGCACTGGGAAAACCACTCTTAAAGAAAGGAACCCAGAGCTTAAAAAAGCCCAAACACCCACACAACAGTTTTACAAGCTGTTTTTAAGCTACTCCCTGTTTATGACAACACGGAAGTTACATATATTTGCAAACTTATAGGTAAGTCTGTATCATTACAAAGGTACGGATTCTAATCCACAGCGTAACACAAAAAAAAATTACAGGGCCAAGAGGACATATGCAAAAAACAATGTCTGCAACTCAACTGACAATCTTCTTTACCATCATCCTAGAAATCAGTAATAAGCAGACAAGGCCCAATTCAACTCTGACGCATTTCAACACGACAACTTAAGACAGGCTGATGAAAATTCAAGTGTGAAATTGTATATCAAATAAGGGAATAGTTAAATTGAGCCTCAGTGTCTGCTCTTTGAAGTTTCATGTATTTCTAATGTAGCATTTCAGTTACACAGCCAGCAATGTAGCTTCTTAGTAATAAAAAAATTCCCAACCAAATTCCTACCAGTGTGCCTGAGGCACACTGAAATCACTAAAAACACTGAAAATCTGCATTTCTCATTGTGTATCCTACAGAAATGAAAGGCCTACTGGAGTTAAGTAGCCACTGATGGAAATTGTATGTTCCAAAGTACACGGCTTATCTGTTGTTAACCAGGTACAAAATAAAGTATCTTGCATTATCCTCACACAGGCTCTTCAGATAAAACCACCCATCTAAAAACAGTTTACAGCATCAGCCTAAGCTGCCATCACAGCCATTATGCTTGCACTGGTGCTTCAGATGGAATGTGGCTTTCTCACATCACTGGAAGCAGGATGATGGAGCATAACTGTATGGGTATTATGGGCGTCACGACAAAATGAAATGCAAAACACTGCAACTTGAAACAGACAAGCTACTCAAATTCAATCCAAAAATAATATTAACAGAACTTTTCACCAATATCAAGGCTTTGATATACGTTGCATCAACAGATTAGCTCCTCACCAACTATATGTTAATGTTAGAATAGTGTGTGGGGTACTCTTGGAGAAATAGAAGACAGACAGGATTTTTGTCCAAAAAATAGTATTAAAGTAAGAAAATTTAACCCAGCTTAGACAGTAACTATATTTAGGGTTCTTCTACACAGGCTAAAATGTTGAGTCTTACAACATACTGGGCTAATCCACACAACTTATAATAGATTGCTTTGGGTGAATCTAAGCATGGCAGGTCAATGCCACGGTCACCATGAAAATCCGAGATAAGTCTCCTGTTGTTGGTTTACAACTTGATCCACGACTGGAGTATTTCTAGGTTTGTTACATATACATCTCTGCAAGAACTCTTCAGTAACCTTCAGGTAAGAAAATTCTTACTCCTGTGATATCTGCATGGATAAAAGCCTTCAGGTATGATTTTTGCAACAAGGAGACTCAAATTGTAATTGCCAAACTTTCTGCCAGACAGGTTTGGTTTCTTTCTAAATGTTAAATTTTTGCTGCTGTCGCGTGATGTCCTAAGTATCCACAACACTGGCCAACCTGTTCACGTGAAATTAAATGTGAATACAAAGACCTTGAAGTAGGACACTAAATAGTAAGTGCTGCACCAAAGCCAGACAGGCCTAGCTGGAAGAGTCCTGCTCATTCAGCTCCCACTAACACCACTGCACAACCGAGGAATTTGTTGCCTACCTGCGCAGAGTGGGAGAGGCCACATCGGGGTACTTGACTCCTTGCTGGTGGGTACTCTGAGCTCCGCTAGCAGCAGTCTGTGATGCAGGGTTCACTTTAACAGAATTACATGAAGCCACGCTTTCGTTGTCAGACGAAATCCCTTTCTCTTTATCAGTCTGATTGACTAATCCTGGCAGAGAGCTTCCAAGGATTACCTTGGCAGGCTCTCTGATTTTAGGGACAGGCAACCCAGCTGACTTGCTGCTTATGTTGGAGTCTATGCTACTTGTGCTAGATCTATTCCCAGCTCCACTTCTGCTACTGGATTTACTGGGCCGGGGTAAGCTACGGTACTGAAGATTAGTTCGTGCACTAAGTGCTAAGTAGCCATCATCCTGGTTCTGGGAGCCATCAACACTAGTCTTCCGACCAGCGGTCCTACCCATGAGTCCAGATGACTTGGGGATCTTTCCCAAGGTAGCCGATCTATTGGTGAGAGTTGCCCCACTGGCAGTGATTATGGTCATGCCTACGGCTGACCCGCTCTGTTTCTTAAATCCAAATGCATTAGCATTAGCAGCAGCTGTCCTAGAGTTACTTGTGGGAAGCTTTTTGGATTCATCACCACTGCTGCGTCCTGCATCTGATGGGGAACGTTTAACATGTCCAGCTTTAGGAGATAGTCTACCCTTTTCTGATACCTTGGCGTCATCAGTTTTCCCTACAAAAATAGAAAAAGAATTCTAATATTTAATGACTTGAAAACATCAAGCAAATGATGAAACTCAAAGCAGCATGAAAAGCAAAAGCGTGTTAGCCACTGCAGTGCGGTTCAAAGTTATGATCTAGTCTGCACTGAACTTACATGCCACTCTAGTGAGTTACACATGCAGACTTGCCAAAGCAAGTATGTGGAGTCTTTGCCCTCGAGAATATGAAAAGCAGAATAGTCTTACGTAATAGTGACAGATAAGAAAAAAAAGTTTCCCACTGTAGCTACCACAGATTGATCATTTTTATCATTAGACACTAGTAGTGTTAGGCTGTTAGTAAAATTTCCCTAAAAGGCATTGTTCAAGCATTTGTATTGTTCAAGACAGTATCTAACTTTAACTTTTTCATAAATGATTGTGTACAAGACCTAATAAAAACAGAGGTATTAAATTACATTGCTTGATTATGCAAATTCAATCAATTTTCATTCACACATCTGCAAGTGCTAAAATCATTAATACACTTACAAGAAAAGCCAGGAATCATGTTTAGTATAAATGAACATGCTTGTTTAGTAAGGGGGGGAAAAAAATCTCCTCAACCACATATATTATATGTTCTTGGTTAACAGTGACTTCAAAAACTAAAATTATATTATTTATTCTTCACACAGCAATACTGTGCCAAATAAATAGCTTGGCTTAAGACCAGAGTTGCCATGAAAACAACTGGCAGGTTTTACCAATCTGAAATACACATTTTTCAGACAGAAATAGAAATGTGGAAGTACGAGATGCTGCTTAGGTTAAAGCAATGCCTAAAAATACAGACAGGATTACCTGAAGTTCAGGTTCTGCCTCTGCAAAGTATTTAAACTGTTTTCACACCAAACACACTTTTCGGCTTGTTTACATCTTACGCCTTTTCTCACCTGTTCCAGGTGTCTTTAATGTGCCTGAGGTGGTTGAAGGTTTAGGCCTTGGTGTGGTAATGCCAACCTGAGCCGACATGCCCCGTCGCCAGGAGCCCGTCTGGGAAATAACAGTGTTCTTCCTACCAGAAGTGCTTTTATCAGACTCATCTGACACATCAGAGGGATTCCGCCTCCATTTAGATCCCGGCTCCATTTTTACGCCGCTATCAGATCCCCCGTCGGATTTCTTGACTTCATCACCGGACCATAAGGAATTCCGCTCCACTTGGGAATGCTTTTCTGCGTCAGTCTAGGACAGATAAGGAATTGCAAGACAACTTTCAGGGCAAGTCTTTCTTTTAAGAAGCTTCATAAGTAAGAACCATTAAGCTGATTAATCAGCTCAGCAGTCATCTCTGAGTACCAACAAACATGACGTGCCTTTGATGAAGAAATGTCACAGCAAGAAATTAACCCCAGCAATGAGGTATTTTTTTTAACATGCTTTGTAAGAAAAATACAAAAAACACAACGGCCATGCTCCTTGGAATAAATAAAGGGAAGAAAACCCTACTTGACTTATAAAGGACATATTCAGCTCCATGACATTCATAATCCACCAACTCAAATTTCTGACAAACTCTTTTACCGCAATGCCAGAAAAGCATTTCAAACCTGTGCAGCCAGCCTTCCTTTGTTCCTGCTGCTTTCTTATCTCTTGTCTGGCAATATGATCTGCAGAGCATGAGGAGGCAGCTTTTGGAGCAGATCCGAATATGTGGAATGCTGTTAATTCCAACCTAGCATAGCAGAAAGACACCCAAGAACTGAAGAAAAACTTTCTAACAATACTCAAGACTGACTTCACTACATAAACTATCTTAGTTTCTCTTGAAGACTGTTTTTTCCCCTACTCTTTGCACAGACTGATTGTGCTACCGGTCTCCTATGGAGAATTTTGCTAAGCTCAATGTCAAATAGAAAAATTTCTCATCAGCAAACCTTCACCAAAATCTCAGAAATGCTTGAATTAAATCTATTACCCTATATATATGTGTATATTTTATATATTCCCCACACATTAACACTTTCCACTGTCAATGATTACTTTTCCAGAATTCTGATCCTTCTGTCAAATGCTGTTGATTAAATTTGGTGAATTTGGCAACACCACAACCAACCATTTTGTGATCAGGCACAAACGACAAATATCCACACACTTGACTCTGATCAGGAAAAAAAATTCATAGCTGAAGTGTTCTCCAACCACCACAGCACCATGGAAGAGACTGACAATTCAACACTTGACTGTGCAGTTCCCAAGTACAGGCTGACGGGTTTTGGTGAGGTGTTGAGTGCCACCTCTGCCCTGCAGCCTCAGCAGAAGATGAATGTGCTCAGAACCGTGTGGTAGGCAAAAGGAATAATTTATTTAACAGGAAATTATTTTAAAGATCCCAAAGCATTATAAAGCTCACAGTCTTTATTCCCTTTGGATAATCAGAAAAACATAGCACAGGAGAAGCTGCAAGATTATTTACCATGCTTTTCAGCTTTTATTTTTAAGTTCCTAAAGCATGTTTCAAGTTTATGACTTTTCTTTTCCTACCAGATCACACCATCAGTATTAAAAAATGTAGGGCAACTGTGGCTGAATTTCCTCTGCTTTTTACTGTAATTATTTTTTTTTTAGAGCCTGAAAAACTAGTTAAGCAATCAGTGTGTGAAAGCTGACACCACAAATCACAATGGTCTTTCTTCAGTCGGGAAACAGGGCTTGGGTTATTTATCTGCATATTGAGTCATTAGACTAACATGCATTTTGAATTATGGATTCAGATAATATTATATCCTTGCACTTTCCTCGTGCTACGCAAATGTTGTTTCCCTGCCCCTCCATTCAAAGAGAGCAACCCAGCATAGGCTTGAGTGCATCTCTGCTTTCTAACTCCCTTCTCTTTCTATGCCTGCCAGGTTTGGGGCTGGTGGATTACCTTTCTATTTCTGACCATCAGTAGGTGTGCAATAAATTCAGTGTGACTGCTCCTATGTCCCATGCCTCTCCAAAACCACTGTTTCACGCAAACTTCTCCTAATTCACAGATCTTGGAGGACAGCACGGGCAAGAAGTACCAAAAAATCAACCAACCACCTCAAAGCCACCATCCCTCACATGGTCACTTCAGTATCTCGTTCCAAGCTCCTTGTCTGGAACTGTGTACAGGCAGTGTTAGTGTTCAAGAGCAAGAAATACACCTACTTGCTAGCAAAGGCCTTATTCTAGTTTTGGTTGACTAGGAAATATTCCTGTACCTTCTATTTCCCCTCCCCTAATCTGTACAATTAGTACAATCTCCCCAGAGAGAACAGCACTGCAAGAAGTCCTCCACCTTTGCTCTCTTCCATTTCGTTCCACTACTACACCCACGGCCAAAGTTTTCCTGCAGCCTTTGAAATGCTGCACCTCCACCTTTGAAGCCCTCTGGCAAGAGATGTTTCTGTTTAATGGTAAACACTGAGAACAGCACAGACACATGACTAAGGAATCAAAACCAAAACACAGCGAAACCTGGCTTGGGGATTGCAGCTGAAACTCCTCCCGCCCGGAAGGGTGAAAGTGGAAATACTCTTTGCTGGAGGTCATGGCAAGACACAGCGAGCACGAGCTGAGAGCAAAGCCTGAGCTGGGAGTAAACCACCAGGATTTCTCAACTCACTCAGAAAGTTTTGTAAATCTGAAGCTGTGAACATCTCAAACCCACCTCTGTTGAGAAGCTGTCTTGATACCACTGCTTAGGGATGTTGCTGTTTTCTATTTAAAGGAACCTTTCTATCTTTCAATCTTTTTACCATCACATGAATGAATTTATTACTTGGTCTCTTTCTCCCATCTTATTTCAGTTAAATAAGTTATTTTCAAATGCCCACCAGGTATTAATTTCTCCTTAAAATATGCATATGATATGACTTTAAAAGCACACTATATACTGTGATAAAGGTAACTTAACTAATTCTGTGCAATATAAAGGAAAAATACTAGGGCACCAGTACTCAAATAACTACATTAAGAGGTTTGGTACTTGACATAATCACAACAGGACATGGGAACATGGTAAGGCAAATTCTGGTTCCCATCACTAGCTTGTTCAAAAACAACTTGCAAACAACTGCTACAAAAAGGGGCTACAGTTATGAATGTCTCTGAAGATGGAGTTAATATCATATTTAAGTCTTGTTTCTCAAAGACGGAGAAACTACAGCTTCTGGAGTATGGGGTATTCAGCAGCTCCAAAAATCAGCTTCTCAACAGAGATTTTTCCCTACTGCAACTATGCCTTTCTTTGCAGAGATGATTCTGCCTGAGTTACTGATTTTATCAGCAGACACTGACATGTTCAGGCTCTCTCCCTTTGATGTTGCTGCATTATTTGCCTGGACTCCCAGCTGCACATGTATTAGCTTCGAGCTCCCTCCTTAATTATCTGAAATCCAACTTCTGTACCCTCTCTCAAAGACATGTGACAGAATCACAGCAGCTCAAAAGTGCCTACTGCTTAGGAGAACCAAAGCAAGGGACACCCTGAGAAGAAAAGTCCACATCCCTTTGCAAATGTGTGCTAGTCCTTCGTGGCTCACCACCCTGGGGAAGGCACACCTGGGCACTGGCCATCATGAAGTCTTTCAGGTAAGACAGAAAATGTGTCTGTGCAGCATTCACTGCATCATGAGCTCTGAGGTCTACTCTGGGCAGCAAAAAATTAACCCTGCAAGCTATGCATTCCAGCACTCCAAACGCTTTTCATTCCCTTGGCTGACAAGATTCAGGTAGCTTGTTCCACTGAAAAGGAACTATTTTATGGGCAATAATTTGCAGATAACAGGAACACCTGGAATAAAGATTGTCATTCATGAAAACTGAGGAGAGAAGAGGGTCAGAGACACACATCACATCAAAAAATTGCAAACACGATTTGTATGTTCGTGGCTCCCAGCTTCCTCTGCCAATAACTACACTCTACTGCCTGAACAAGCTCCAGCTGCTTTTCTTCTGGTGTCTGTCTGCACCCTCTTGGATACTGTAATAGTTGTGGAGGAGGAAAAGGAGTTTGTCAACACAGATTTTGATCTCTCAGAGGTGTTTCCAAGAATCTGATCCATCAGAAGATAGAAGTCATGTGAGTTTCTATTTTTTTTTCCTTAGGTTAGTCACGTCTCCCTAAGTCTTCCCTTTTTTTCCCCACCAATAGTATTACAACGTTGAGACAGTAACAATTGTCAAAAAATACTTCTGGTTGCCCATCTTACCCTGTTGGGCACTGACAAACATGCTTGATAGATCTTAACTCCTCTCAGCTTGTATGGGACTTGTATTAGCAGTTCCAAGCGCCTGTGCAGTCACTGATAGGCAACCAGAGGCTACCTGGAAACCCTCCCTGTAGGCTTAAATATGCACTGCATGGCAGGGGAACAACGACTACTCTGTGCTTGCACCACAGCTCTGGAGACAGAGCAATACTTCACAGCAACCACACATCTACATCAAAACTGATGTCAAAAACAGATTTAGGGTCCACTAATGAAAAGGGCTGGAGAAGATTAAAAGAGGGAAGGAACAGAAGAGCAGGTCGCGCCGACATCCCTCTCCTCTACCTGCTGCACTGCCAGGTCACCACATCCCAGTGCCTTTGGCACACAGCACCTGAGTCCCTCGAGCAGAAGAACAAAACAGGACTCTTTAGTCCTGCACTTTTCCAAATAAAATTCTATGCAATTGGCAAAAAAAAAGCAGTTTGTATTAGTGCAAATCTCTGTGTTATGCAGTTTATTTGATCAATGAAAAACTGTTAGATGCCTTCACTTGTTCTACCCTCTTTGGATGTGTGGTGTCCAAGCACAAAATGTACATGTATCCTGCTGATGGAGGCAAAGTTCATCCTCCTGTGAAATGCTGCCAAACACAGAAAGCCTTAACTAACCACAGCTCTGGAAATTTAATAAAATCCATTTTATTTGCATATCATGCTTACATTTCTGATGGAAGTGTAAACAACCTTTAAACTTTCATGTTGACTTTACTGTATTTTATTATTTAAGAGAAAAACATAATACCTTTTCTAGACCTAAAAAAAATGTACCTAAAACCCCATTTACATCAGTTTTCTGTGCAGTAGTGCCTCTAGGAAGACCCAACTGTTGTGACACCACTATGGCAGAGATGCCACTAGTTCTACCCCCAGAGGAAATATTTGTAAATGCCACGGATGACAAGGTGGTTACTATTGATACTGTCTGTACTGAAGGCTGGCTGTGTGTTCAAATTCAGCCAGCCTGAAACAATTACACCTCCTGCACAGAGAAAACAATAAATATCAATGTATAAACCAAAGCTCTTACCTGTGCATCTAAGTTCTTGCGGGAGGAGGCAGGTGTGTTGGCATAGGAGCTGATAGAGGAGCTGGTGTTAATGTCATCAGTACTGAGATTGTCTATGGTGTCACTGATCCCACTGCTGACAGAGCTGCTGTCATCCCAGCTGGAGAAAAAGCACAACAGAGGTAGAAAACAAGGGTCAAAAGACAAGACATCATTCAAAAGGAAAAGTATTATTTCTACAGCCCTTAGCCCACTGTGGCTGCCAGAAAGGCCAGTGTATGCCATCACCAAGCCAAGGGCACCAGTGACACAGCTCTTCCTGACTCAGCTGAAATGTGTGCCTGCAGTCCCAGAGCAGGGGAAGCAGTAGCATGAAGGGATATCAAGAAGAAATTCCTGCCTGTGGGGGAGGTGAGGCCCTGGCACAGGTTGCCCAGAGAAGCTGTGGCTGCCCCATCCCTGGAAGTGTCCAAGGCCAGGTTGGACAGGGCTTGGAGCAACCTGTGATAGTGGAAGGCGCCTCTGCCCATGGCAGGGGCATGGAACAAGATGATCTTAAGGTCTCTTCCACCCCAAACTATTCTACGATTCTGTGACCTCCAAGCAGGCATAGCATTGACTTGCTAAGCTGTAACACAGAGATGGAACTTAGATTCAAGGAAAAAAAATTCCTTCTGAAGCAACTTTTTGTACCTGGGTGCTCCACAGACCTGGGCAACAACCTGGATCTACCATCGACAGCATCACCAGCGTCAAAAAACTTAAGCAACTGAAAGTTCAGTCCTTCAGATGGCACATAACCCCCCAAGCTGCACCACACATCCTTTTCAAGGAGAGCTACTGTTCAGGACTACCTTCTTCCAGCATGTGATAGAGCTTCAACGTTTTCCAGTAAATGAGAAATGTGTCACTGGAAGTTTAGGACAAAGCACCACCAAAAAAAAAAAAACCAAAAAACCAAAAAGGCCTCGCCTGAAGCAATTTGAGTGTTAGAACAGAAAGAATCAAAATCATCTAAAAATGGAGCCAGATGCTCCAACTCCTAAAATGTCTGTAAAAGTAAGCTACTCAAGAAAGAGATTTATAAACTGGCTTACAAGTGCTCCATCTCCAAGAATAATGAAGCTGGGACTGAAATATTGCCCCAGAAGGAGCTCTGTGAAGACATTTCAGTCCACTGGATAACTATTCCTGGAAATGCAAATATATATATACATATACCTAAAAGATCATTTGCAAAAGGTAAGAGCTCATCACCTGGCAGCTCTCTAGCTATTTATAACCTCAGCTTCAGATTTTGGGAGCTCCAGACTCTCCTCCCTATTGCATTTCTGTTTGCTTTACAAACTTGTAACAAAGAGATTGCAGTGAGGTTTTTGGCTGGGCAGTGAAAGCCATATTCACAAACCAATATACTGAGCAGTTAATATATGCATTTAAACCTGAACTGTGTGTTAAGAGAACTGTGTAAAGAAAGGCAACCTCTATCTCTGTTTGCTTGAACTTTATTCATAGCTTCACCACTCATTTACTATAGCCTTACTACATAAACTTTGTCAGCTTTGAAATGAAAAGCATTTCATTTTTTCTCACTTAGCACTACAAACACCGACCTGCATGACTTTTAATGATGCTTTAATAATTTTAATTGCTTTTTCTTACTTGGGAGTATTCTGTTCACCCACATCTGTGCAAGGCCTTTGAGGAAACTGAGCACAGCTTGAAGAGCAGCACAATTTGCTGAACCACAAATGAAGTGTGGCCACGGGGACATCCTCCTCTGCACGTCACAGGAAGGGTTATTGCTGGCAGCTGCTCCATGCCGACTGCTCTGTTCCCAGTGAAGGTCCTCATCAATGTGTCAGCACAGGCAGTTGTGCCCCTTCTCCCATATCCCTGCAGATAAGCCAGCTGGGAAGCTCAGACCAACAGCTTCAGCAAGCTAGGAAAGGAAATTTGGGATGCTCAGCCACGCTGCTCTGCTGGCAGAGAACAGGGATGGGGAGGGACAGGGACAGACCAGGACCCACCGCTGGCCCCTGCCACAGGCTGTTTGATGGAGTTGCCCTTCATCTGGTGTTCTCCAGCTCATGAGAATTCACTCCTGCCAACTCTGATCAACCTTCAGGAGTGTCCCAGTTACAGAAAAGGCCCTGGATTTCCAAGAAGATTTTCCAAATGCTACTTGATGAACCCACAGACACTCTAGCTCTCGTGACTGGAAGGGAATGCTGCAGTGTTGGTGATGCTACTACTTAAAGGAAAAAGATAATTTTTTCCTAGATTTGCCTTCACCTGGATAAAAGGGAATCCACTGCAATACAGAATAGAAATCCATGTGAAAATAAAACCCACAACATGAGACCTCCTGAGTCTGAGAAAGCCTGACAGGCAGATTTTACACACCAGTTTCATTTGCTGTTTTGAAAAATCTTTTCCAGCACAACTGAATGAAAGATGTGCTGCCCATACCGAGAAATATTGGGGGGGGACCTGAAAGTCTGGAAAAGGATTGAAAGACTTCTTTGAAACACCTTTTTGAGTAGGCAATTAAATATCACAAGGCAAAATATTGGAAGCCATATTACTTCTAAATTTCAGTTTTGAAAACAGATCCTATAACTGATATTTATTTCTGTTTCCAAACCTATAACATAAAGCAATTACATTTCCTAGTTTTATAAGTCTACAAATAAGGTTACAAAACAGTTAATAAAATTACTGAATAAAAAAATACGCTTCTCATTTTCCAAAGTTTTGTGCAGCAACAAACTTATTTTCTATTTCTGAACCTATAATAAAATAACAATCGTAACAGTAATAATATCAACAAGGTCAACGCCTTCCATGTTTTATAGTTTTGTTTCCTTCTTATGGAGTTATGGCAGTGGGCAAAAAAAAAATTAAATATGATAATTTTCCTCTGTGTGACTCCTAGTCCCATCTTAAACGTATAGAAACTGAAACATTTTATTTCCAAGCACTCACAATTCTTAAACTACCATAGGCCCCAGTTCGCCAGCATCTAAAGAATGTGTTTAATGTTAATCATAAGCAGTTTTTCTGGCATCAGCCAGTCCTGTTGGCTTCAGTTGGGCAATCTAAAGCATTATGAAAATATTTGAGTGCCCTTCTGAACTGGGACACGTGCCTGAGGACAAAGGTAGAAACATGCACCTGAATACACTGACGGCTGTGGCTTCCCCTCGTGTATTCTTTAGGTCCTTTACGTTCTGATGGGAACTATGAACTACTCCAACTCTGCATTTTCAAGCTTACTAATCTGTTACTAAATTAAAAAAGATTAGCTGTTCTGAGGTCTGAAAAAAGATGTCTGGATAGATTTTGGGTGCCACAAGCTAAGCAACACAGCTCTCATGGGCATGCTGGTGACACTGGTGCTGAAGCAGCTCTGACAAGGTAGGATGTGTAAACCCACACATCTGTCCAAACCCTGACAGGTTTAGCTTTATTTAATAAATATCACTTCAGTAGAAGGGTGGGAGTGCTCAGTCTCTAGCTAGAAAAAATAACAGGATGTAAGAGGACATGAGAACAGTTTAAGAAACTGAAAATAATTTTGTAAACCTACACAAACAATTACTGATGCTGCCCTTTGGAGTAGCTGGTAGAATTCACTGAACTCTAAACTAGAGGCCAATGCAAGCCACTTTATGAGCACTATACAGCTAAAAAGTACTGCAGTGAACCCACACATTCTGTTTAAGGCTGTGGCTCCTCCAGGGGACAGTACCTGTCACCAAACTGAGGCATCTGTTCACGCTCTTCTTGAAACCACCCTGAGCCCTCCACATAAATTAGTTCATTTTTACCTTGATCCAGTGCCTTGATGGTTAAAGTCAAAAGTGAGGAAGCAGAATGGGGCATCTAACAGCCCTAATTATGGTGCTCTTGGCTCCCAGAGCCAAGATAGCATCTTTGTAATTTAGCTGGTACAATTAATAATTTCTGATGTCAGCAAAAGTCTACTCAGCCATAACCTGAAGCTGAAATGTTTGGGCTTTCCTTTCTCTATTTGATCAGTCACCTGAAACTTTGATTACTGAAAATTACAAATTAAAAAAAATTAAAATCTTAAAAGTGTATTATATATGAAAATTATACAACCACCCACTTTAAACCCATTCCCACCATCACTTAAAACTCCCACGACGCTGCCTCCTGCTCTCCATGAAACCAAGCACCCCAAGCACCTTCCTCTGCCTCCCCACCTCACTCTGCTCACCCTAATGTAACACTGCTACCACAGATCGCCCACATACAGCACCAGACCAACTGCTCAAAGCTGTTTTTTCAAACAGGTTTGCAAAGCTTTTAGGCTCAGACTTGTATTTTTCCACAGTCTATCAGCACTTTTCCATCTTGCATAATCATCATCCACAGAATTGGCTCTTCTTTGTCAACTTGGACAGCATGCAAAGTCATTCTGTGATCCTCAGGACAGCCCCACTCGCTGCAGAAATCTTTCCCCTTTGCAAAGGAGTCATTAAAATCCTTCTAAATAAAGCTATTGTTGAAGGCTGAAAATGCACTTTCTCTACGGATGGGTGTGGATTTTAATTTTGTTGGATCTTCACTCAAAACCAAAATTACAACGAGCTGCTGAAAAATACATTTGTCCAAGAAAGAGCCTTGGGGCTCTACAATATTTCAAGTGGAAACATGGCAATTATCCTCTTCTATTTAAAAATTTAACTATTTATGAGTTGATAGGTCAACAACAACAACAACAGCAAAAAAAGATCAAGGTACAAAATGATTGAAACTTCACAGCATCTTCCAAGATTTAAATGGAAAAAATTAAATGTGCTAGAACATGAGACAGTAAATACCACAGTTTCCACTGTTTTCTTCAGGCATTTCCTACAGTAGTGAGAACTAGGCCAGAAATACAGAAAGCACACACAGACCCTTGCACAGTTTTCCTTTCAAACTGTTCTGAAACTGAAACATACACATTTGCAAAAGAATGGATGGAAATCCACTTCAAGGGAAGTTAATTTAATTAATGTGTTTTACACTGTCATTAATCACCCACCTCCCCCATGTCTCCAGTTACTCTCTTCTTACATCTCACTATAGGTATTTTAACGTAAACCACTTTGTTTCTTACCAAAAGAGGAGCCCAGGGACAGGACTGTTACCTTGAAACACTTTGTAAAGCCAGACCAAGCAAAGTAAACCAGGAAAAATGAATATTGAGCCTTTCCAGTTGTTCTTTCTGGAGCAGAATCTAATCCTTTTAATGACATTTTTTGGTGCAGAGTTAAAGTGCTGGAAGTGCGCTGTGAGCTACTCAGACGTTTTCATGTTTAGTGACTATTGGGGTTACTGCCAGCAAGCTGAACTGCAGCTCTCTGTCAAGCTCTGTTTAGAATTCATCCAAGATAAGGTTTCAGGATTTACATTTAAAATTCCTATTTGTAAAGGGAATAACTCACAGAACAAAATTAATCAGTGCTGAAAAAATTTGGGTAAGAAAAGATTTGGAGAAGCTAGAAAACTGCACATGCTCTTTTCATTTAATCTTCCTGTATCAGTGCTAATAACCTTATAAAAATAACACTGGATTCTACGTTGTCCCTTAAAATCCAACCAGGATTTGACCAAGCCATTGACAAACTTGAACACAGCTGAGCACACACACTCAGAGGACCTGCTAAAAATCCACCTGATCTCAAGGAGTTAAAACATCCTAAATTTTCATGAACCAATTTGACTTTCCACCGAAACCATCCCATCCTGCTCTGAAGCTGAAATTCCAAAGGCCCTTCTTCACCTTCATGCTTTGCTCAGAGTCCCTTCAGCCCACAGCTGTGTGGGGTCACCCCAAGCCAGCAGCAGCACTTCAGCTGTATTCAGTTGCAAAATGCCTGACTGGTGGAACTTGTTTTTTTGGCCATTGTTCACAACCAGGGTTCTTCTGGTACCTCCACAGCCTCGGGGAAGGGGAGAAAAGCAAGGCACTGCATGTGACCCAGCTGCTGGAAGAACTCCCAGCTAAGTCTGCAAAATTTAGTGTACAATACTACAACCAGCTACCAGCCCCTTTTTCTTGCACTCACAACCTATAAACCGTATTTCCCCGTTTTACTGTTCTGTCTGAAGACTTACTGTGTTTATAAAGCTGTTTGCAGACCAGCTCTACACTGGGTGCACAGAGCACCCCTTGGCCAGCTGCACTCTCACCTCCCTGCTTTGGAAGCCATGGGATTGATGCTCATCCCTGGTCATGTCTGTGTCACTACGATGACTCCAGTGAAATCTGGAAACAAAGTCAGTGTCTTCACATCACAATAAGGCCAGTGCTAAATCTCAGTCAACACGTTAAAAAAAAAAAGTTTGTTTGTTCTGCCTTTGTTTCCATGACAGTAAGAAGTGCAGAGAAAAGTCTTCGATTAAAAGGCAGAAATCCTTGTTTACATACAAAGCCTCGGGTGCCTTCCAGAAAATAAAACTGTGTAAAGTGTTCATGTGACAGCAATGGTCTGAACAAACCCAGAGGTCAGGCCCAGGCCGCTGGGGATGCGGCGATTGACTGCCCCAGCTCCCCGCAGTCCCCCGGGATGAGGGAATGGGGAGGAGGCCCCTGGCAAAGATCTAGGTGTAGGTCACCACTGCAATATGCCTCCTACTCCCTCTCAGCAAGGTCCCAGCCCAAACACCTCCTCGCTCCAGGCAGGCAGAGAAGGCGGCCTGCCCAGAGGATGGAGAATTGTGAAAACCAAAGACTTGATTGTGTGGGTTTCTTACCCTGCCTTACTTACCAATCCTTCTCTTACTACTTACTTACTTCTCCCCCAAAAGCAGATACTCTGGATCATACCACCTCCTCGTACAAAGACACAATTTAAGACTTAAAGAAGGGGGAAGCATCCACGGAACACGGTGACAGCTTCTGACACCCACCTCGAGCTCCTCCAGCACCGGGCTGAGCTGGTGAGAGCTCAGAGGCTCACCAGCAGTTACTGGTACCTGGCAGCTGCTTCCCCAGAGGCTCCGAAACATAATAAAAACAGGGTTAAGCACCGAGAAGAAAAAGAATAGATGAGCTAAATTCTTACAGGACTGACGTAAGGAAAATATGGAAGGAAAGGAATGAAGGGCAGTATGGAAACAAAACTATGCAAAATACATTTAAATTCCCCGCTGCTGAGTGTGCTTTTGAAAGACTCAAGGGGCTGGACCCACCTGCCCCATGGCCATCTGCCCTCTGATCAGACGCACTCACCCACTCACCCAGAACAAGTCGCCAGCTGGGACCACTGGACATCCCCACTGAGGAAGAGGTGGATACTGAACACCCCCAGAGCCAAAACCTCCTGCAGCTGGCAGGTAGAATACGGCTCCTTTGCTTCCCATCTTCTTTTAATCCATCATAACACTGTAACGCCACCACTGACACCAGTGCAAATCTTTTAGGTCTGCTGACTGTAACCCCAAGCAAGAAACACACAGGCACAAACTGAAGACAAGATATATATGCATGAAGATTCAGGGCACTTCCCAGTCACTATTATGATTTTCCCTGCTCAGAAGACACTGCAAAGCTTCTACATAAATCGATCAAGGCCAAAACCTGTGCACAGCAAAACTTGATTTCACACATGAGAACTGCTCCTGTCTCACAGCAGCATCAGCTGCAGCTGAGCACATGGAGACAAAGATAACGAACACGGTTCTCCGATCAGAAAAAAGGAGATAAACAACAGGAATTGTCTTTCTTAATGCATGACAGCCTGCTGAAATACGCCGTAAAGCTGAACTTGGCAATAAAAAAAGGTGTTAATTTGATCACAGGGCACAGCACTATCCCTCAGGGAGCCAAACCACTGAAAAACAACAGTTGTTATCACACCAGCGATTTACAGAACAAACAGACACATAACCAAGTAAAATATTTTATTCTTTGTAAAATGGAGCTGCGTGGAAGATGTCAGCTACTACCAACCCTGAAAGCAGTTTTTTTTGTCCTAGCAGAACTGCAACATTCTAAATAGTACCAATAACTCCTGGTTCATGTGAGCCTTTAAAATTAGGCTAATTTGGAAGGAACTCCAAAAAGGAAAGGGATCTTACAACCTTACTCCGATGAATCAGGAAGCCACCAGAAATTTGCACAGGAGTGAGAATAAGAACTGGATATTATGTACTAAAAAGCAAGTGCACTCTGGGCTGGGATCTGGCCTGAAACAGACTCACACACGCCTTTGTTTCCCTGCAGTGAGCTCATTCCCACAGAGGTTCCTCCTTTGCACAGAAAACAGACTTACAGTGCTAAAATATAACAAAGCCCCATAGTTTTCTGAGGCTAAAAGCCTGCAACACTAGTGGAAAGATAGCCAGCTAGATTGCAATCTTCGGGTATCAATAAACCTCACAGGATCACAAAATTAAGTCAGAAAAAGTGAACACAGCAACAGCTGTCAGTTCTCACATAGGAAAATTTCTATCATGTTATTCAAATATTTGCAATCTATTACAAATATATTGATTTCATGCAACATACAGCGATTGAAAAGAAACAGTGCAGGGAGCAAGCTGCTCAGATTTATCCATCATCTAATGTGTTTCCACTGCTGCCAGTATTTGCAAAGCTTAATAAACCTCCTTAATCAAAGGTGTAGCAACACACTCCCATGCTTTCAAAAGTGCAGAAAGTCTCTTACCTTGCAATATTGCCTGGCCAAAGCACTTCTCCACCTTGTTGCTCATGAATAATTCCAGGAAAGGGGCTCAGATTTATTTTGCAGGTTGATACCTTCATTAGGCTACCATCCAATACCCCCCCTAAATAAACCAGCCTGTAACTTGACTATCTAGGAAGAGACTTGGAAAAAAAAGTTGGAGCAAGGTTGTTTTCCAACAGAGCCCTCCACATTCAGCAGCTCTGAGAGACACTGGAAAGTAAAGCCTAGCTAGAAGGTGATCATCAGAAACTTCCCCTGGAAAGAAATCTGATCCCTCAACAAAATTAACCTCTGAAGTGCTGAAAAAGCGAGAGGTCAAGACTTTCTGCTGGGACTAGGTCATCTGTGAAAGCTGTGCGCTGATGGCAGCAACCAGGCAGACTGGTGCCTCCGGATCATGTACCGTATCCCACCAAGTAAAAGCTCATGTCAGCAACCCTGGACTTGGAGGTACTAAATGGCACTGTTTGATCTCAGCTGAAAGACTGCAATCTCTAAAAGCATTTTTCCTACTCTGCTTCCATAGAGGGATTCAGCAATGTGAATGCTGAAGCAAGTATTGTTTTATGTGAATGCAGCAGGAGACATACCTAAAATGTTTTAATACAAAATATTTGGAATACTGGTAAAAAAAAATTTTTTTTGGGGGGGGGGGGGGGGGAAGGGGAGTGCTGGTGTAGAAAAACATTTTCAATAGGAACGGTAATAAAACCAGCAATTTATCCACTGGTATCTGCAGCAAAGACCTTAAGAAACTGAGGTAAGATATGCAATATTAATCTGACCTCTTTATTTAGCACTGTAAAGTAAGGGGGGCTTATTACTTCCCTTTATTTCAAACAGAATAGAGGTGGCTATATATAAATACTTGGTTGATAAAAAATTCTGGTGGTTAGCATTCCAAACTCTTATTTTAGTCTAATACAAATACTTTCTGACAGGATTATTCCAAGATCTCTGCATTCTGAGAACATGTGGGATTTTTTTTTTCTTATATGGGAAATCACACCAGGTCTATTTACCATGAGTAGTAGTGCTCAGAGGCAGTAATGATCCTCATTCTGCACGAACAAAACCCATAAACCTTAGAAAACCTGCAAGAGACTGTGAGAACTGGAAAGCTGGTCACTTACAGTCCATGTGGACTCATAACTCATGGAGTCTCCTGTGTGCTGAGGGGCACTGAGTCAGAAATGACACGTGTACCCCAAAAAGAGAAATACCAGAAATAGAGGAGAACACAGTGGTGTTGGATAACCATGGCTAGTCTGGCATGGAAGGCAGCACTGGAGCTTGGAGTAGAAGACTACTGCGAGGAGTCAGGGAGCCCAGGGGAGCGTGGAGAACCACAGGACTGGCTCCAGGTGACTTGAGCAGAACGGAATCGGTGGGAGGAGCGCTACAAGTGTGACGAGTCGCTGGAATATGCAAGCTCATCTCCACTATTACAGCGAGATCTGTTCACTAAGCAAGAAACTACACTTCCAATCTATGCAGGATAGATTTCTGTTGCCAGCAAGATCACCAGCAAGGGATCCTGTTATGGAAAGGAGATGGGAAGCCTTTAGGATGGAGGAAATGGAGAGGACATGATGCTGTTGCCTTAGCGTCACCTCAAGGAAATTATAAATCACTCAGCCCAAAACCAAAAAGAAGAGTAGGAAAGAGTAGTGACAAGTCAACGATACCATTATATATTTATTAACTCGAGTACCTTTGTCTTAAATAAAACACACCTTTTAGCACAACACTGTAATGTTGGTTGAAAGAGTTAAAATGCAAGAATTCAAAGGTTATAAAACAAAGACTTTGTGGAGATATTCTGCTGCCAAAACCTTCAAATAAATGAGTCGCAGTCTGAGCTTGCCTTTCTACGCTGGAGTCTGTATTTTAGTGGCTACTGTGTAACCATGGCAACACAGAGGCCGGGTAATTTAGAGGCTGGTGGATGTGACAACTTGCAATTTAGAACAATGCCAATAATAAAAGTGGCTTGGGAAAAGCATCATTTAACACAAACGTTTGTGGTTTAAAATTAAAAAGGCCTGTTCACTTAATTTTAAAAATGTTTTGATTTTTTTTCATCTGGATGATTACTTATATTATGTTAGTCTGGTGATGAAAAAAGGCAGAAACATAATTCTTGTGCTTTTTGGTTCACCTGCACCTTAGAGTGCAGCCAACCCACCCCCTTCGTGATGTGCACATGCACAAATACAAAGCTGCTGATGTCACTATCTTTGCTGAAGAATAGACAAGAATCACATGGCTTTTAAAAAAGAATCCATAAAGAAAGAAGGAAAAGATCCTCATGGACTATTATTACTCCTTTTTTGCCTGTGGTGCATTTTACTGCTATCCTTTATCAAAGAATCCTGCAAACTGCTTCTCAATCCTTATTTTAATTGCTGAATAGTGAGTACAGATAACTCTCAGATATGACAGGTACTTAAAAGAATCACAACTGCAACAGTAAAGCTTTCTTTTCATCCCTAACACCCTTCCTGTCTTCCTCTAAATACCTCTCACAAGTGATATTTCTCAATTATCTGCCCATGCAGTTGTATAGGAAATCAGGGACTGACCCGCTGCTAATGGTAAATCAGAATAGCCAGAAATATTCTAATTTTTAAAAAAATCAAATCTGAAATTGTAACCTAGGGATAAAAAGAAAACAAAAGGGACACTGCATCTGTTGAATCACCAGCTCCAAATAAAGCCAAATTCACAAGATTAAGGCACAGCACTACACTCATACCTATCTACAGCCCCATTGTCCTTCCCTTCCCTGGCAGTCCTTCCACTGCAAAGGAGGGATTTTGCAATGTAATACCCATAACGCTAAATACAGAGGGGTATTTCCAGATGAATTTTACATGTAGCAATAATCACAGTTTTATGGGTCAGGAAGTTCAGAAGATTAGTGTGTTATGGCTGCAGTGTACAAAAGCATTTGTGTTAGAAGTTTCACATAGCAATGGGGTGAGATAAACTGTGAACAGCTTTACATTAAGTTCTTTCATGGTAGTTAAAGTTGGGGAGAAGTAAAGAGACCCCAGGTATTAATTTACCTAAAGAACAGCTGCTTAGAAAAGGCTGCAAAGTGTCCTAATACTCAGTGTCATAAAATCACTGCACCTCCAATCCCATGTTCCTTCCCCCCACACCCGCGTGCTATTCCCATTAACATCAGGCACAACTATGATCCTGGTCAGAACTGAACTAAATCTGCTTGCAGCAAAAAAAAAAACTTATCAAAGAAATGCCTCATTCCATTTTATTTGCAAAGGCCTAATCCCACAATTACAGGTTTGCATTCTAGGTTAAGGCAGCTCAGATCTTGCTGCATTTCAAATACTCCCTCGGAGAACACCAGAACGCCTGAAAATTGTGGGTTTACCGCAATACATCCATTTCCGTTTTATTTTTGTTTCTCAGTACCTGAGATCTATCAGTTAGGACCTTATAAAATGTCTGCATTTGACAACTGGAATGATTATAAAAGTAACACAAGCAGCACAGGCTGTAAAGACATCCCACTTCACAGTCTTAGGAAGCTGCTGGATAATGTGTGGCACGAGGCATCTGCCACATCTTACCCTGGAAGAGACTCCACTACCACTGGGTAAACCACTGTCTTAAAATAATCACAACAGTAATTTTTTAAATATTTCTTTTTCATTTCTTTCCTCCCAAAGGACATTAAGATTATTTAAATGAAAAAAAAAAAAAAAATTGTAACACCAAAACATATTCTGAACAGACTCAAACATGCTTTTGAACACAGTTCTACCCTTTGAACTTGACTACATGGAAAAAAATACACCATTTTAGAGTACTTTCACTGATTATCTGCATGAGAAAATAAAAGCAGGACTACAGCAGCACTGCTGCACCATTACAACTCTTACACATGACACCACAGGGCTAAAATTCTATGTATCAACCTAAACAAATGACCTTTGTGTTAAAGTAAATTTTAAAAACCCTAACAAAACAACAAAGAAGCCCATAGGTAACTATTCATCCTGAGAAGCTATTTCTAGCTAAAACCAGAGGAACACTGGCAGCAACAAAAACCCCTCAGGAGGAGGTATAGTAGAAAATAAACCCTAGCTGCTACAACCCTGTGGGTTTTCACTGAGGTTCCAAAGGGAGCTTAGAAGACAGGAAAAGTACGACTGGAAAATCAAGATCCATTTTTTTAATTCCCCTTATTCTGCTGAATGAGAGAGGCACTGAGTTTGCAGACTGATGAGGGATATCTGCCCCAAAACACTCCTTACATTCTTAAATCTCAATGGGAAGAGTCCTCCATTGCCTCAGGCTTTCCTGAGAGCAGACAATTATATTATGGTGGTGCTGTGTGGATTTATTTATTTTTGTAAGTGAACACATGAAGTGTAGAATACTTTGGGGTTTTGTTTAAATCACTCAGATGGTATCACACAGAAGAAAGTAAAAAGGAACCATCAGTGTGTGCTGCTGCATCAGAATGTTTTGTAATGCACAGGAACTGGGCCAAGAGATGTTTAGGGAAAGAGGATTCTGATCCCCAGGAGACTGTGAATTTGACCAGAAAACTCAAATATGGGATCATATTAATGATTATTGCATAGTATGAGACAGACTTAGCATCCACCTCCAAGGAACTGCTTTTCACTGAGCAACCATTAAGGAATGCCCCAGCTTCCTAGAACAAGGTGAGATGCATGTCTGATGGAGAAGAAAAGATTATTTGTGTGTGTGTGATGTATGATTAAAAATGGCTTTATAACATTGTAACCTGTACTTCAAAGATTGTTTAAAAAATGCCAGTAGCCTCCACGGAGCACTCGTGTTGACACAGTTGTGAGGCATACTTTCCACCATGCCCACTTCAAATGAATAAGCACATCAGAGTGAAAAAACACAAATGGCTACTTTCTAGAAAGAAAAAAAGGAAGGGAACTGGAGAAAATCCAATAAAAATGTGGGATGCTGAACAGCAATTTAGCTTGCACATTCTTATCTGAGAGGAATTCCAAATGAATGCTGAATCCAGGGGTTATACTTGGGATGATCCAAAATGTTTCTGTATTTAAACACATTACCAAATCTCAAACTCCTTGAGTGAGAACTATTATCAACATATGAACTATATACACATGTATTTGCTTTTGTATCTGTGATTTCTATGCTAATTTTTCCAGACTTAGCAAATAAACCCAACTAAAAATATATAGGACAAATAGCCCATTAGTAAGAATGGCCAATATAAAATGGAAAAAAACCTGATCTTAAAGTGCAGCTAATGTGGTGAAACACAAGAATGATGTATCATTTCCATTGTTTTAAAAACAGTTTTCTTTACCTCCTTCTCCAAACTATAAAAATCAGTCCTCTTTCCAAAGAACCTAACACTGCCAAGCAAGATTTTAACACAAATGCCATTGACTAAGGAGAAAAATGTAATTCTTCCATTCTAGACTGCTGAATAGAATAACAGGAACTGCTACATTGCTGTAAGACTTTATTGTCTCCTGCAACCATTAAGATTTTCAGCTTGATCCCTACCAAACAGAATTATAAACTTAGTGCAGCTGGCATGAATTCTTTCTTCTCAGGACTCTGAAAAAATGCTTTGGGGTGAATCTATGACAGATGTCCATATATCATTTACAGCTTGTTTTCTGAGCTTTCTAACATCATGTCTGTGTCAACAAGCAACATAGTGCAAAACAGAAGCAGATATGAAAGAAGCTATATAAATCATAATCTAGGAGCAATGGTGAGGTAAAGAACAGCTCAGAAAGAGAGAACATTTGAATTACAGTTCTGTTTTGGACACCAGGTACAGGGCACTGTGTCAGAGGATGAATTCAGGCCCAAGAAGGATATGCCAAGTGTGATATCTACGTTACTACACTTAGATATTTCTGGCTGAACAAGCAGCTCTCCAAGTTGTTGTAGTATGATTCTGAGAAGTCCTATAAAACTTGATTTAACCTCCCCTCCCACACACCCCCAATAAAATACTAAAATCATTGCTGTTTAATCAATAGCAGTCATTAACCATGTCAGGGCACCCACTGTAAAACCACTGCTGTCATCTATATGTATCTTGTTCAGTTATGATCAATAGAGTTTACTCATCTTAATTGCTTCAGCCTTCCCCTAATTAGAGCTATCTCTGAATTTACAGTTATTTATTGTTGCTGTGGCTGTTGTGAAGCTCACACATCCCACTAGCAAAGTAAACTAATTTATTCTAATAAAAATACAACTACTAAATCAAGCCAGCATCATTACAGTGTTTGCAAATCCTCTGTATCACTGAGCCTATAAACATTCAAACCATATAAACATTTGAACTGCATAATCAGCAAAGAACAAAGACACAAACCCTCAACTTGAAGAAAAATTATTTTCCTTTATTTTTGAGAGTCCATTTCTGTTTTTTCTAATAAAACAAAGGGATGTACTCCACCCATACAACACAAGGATGTTCCAAAGATTGTATCCAAGCCAAAAGACACGACTCTTTCTCAGGTTACCTTGCAAAGTATTTCCATTCCTTTGGATGTGCTATTCCATGTAATTTTTTTTTTCTTATTTTTATTGTTTCTCTCCATCAAATAGATTAACTTGCCACTTCTAAATTCACAGTAGACTCTTAATGCAATATAGAATTCTGGACATTTCCCCTCCCTGCCCCTGTTATCTATGCCTGGTTATGAAAACTAAGGCTTTTTTAGATTTGTAATCTTCCTAACACAAAATGTAACTTAATCAAACCACTCACCTACAAGACAAGTATGCTCTAACTAGTGCATACTTTGAAACAAGTTTCTCCTAGCTCTCAGGTATTGCTTAAAATGCTGGCAACTCTTACAGACTCATTGCTCTAGAAATAGAATAGAAATTCTTGATTAAGCAGTAAAAAAAGCCCAAGCATGGCAGCTAAGGCACTAAATTTAAACTAATATTTCAAACATTGCAGCTGACTAGAGGTGTGTCCTCCATGAAACTCCTTATCTCATAAACACCTGTGGTAATCACAACTTGCCCAGGTGAACTTCTGACCTCAGCTAAGCCCTAATAAAATCATAGCTGAAAGTCACCTGAGAATGGCCCTTCAGATTAGCGTGTGGCAGCTGTGTTTCAGAGAGCTCCTGTCAGCTTCACAGGCGCTTGACTGGAGAAATATTCCCTTGGCAGACTTGCTTTTAGCAAAAGGTCAACTTTTTAGTTACTCCACCAGTTCCACTATTCATAGACTACTTACATATAGAGAAAACACTCTTCTTGCAAGCAGAACAATGAAACCTTCTGCTTTCACTTGACCAGAAGACACACACGTTTAGACCCTGCAGTGGGACACAGGAACACTGACGGCGATAACAACAATATCGATGTGGTGAGCTACTGCATGTAACAGCTGCTTTCTTTTGAAACTGAACTACCAATTCCAAACGCCTGCGCCTTGTAGGGCCCAGATTATCTGATGCCTGACATCGTTATCTGATACCTGAAAAATTAACCCGGTCATGAACTTTTCCATTATATACAGTTTCCTAACAGGTAAATATTTCTATCATATACCTTATGAACTATGTTAAATATTTAGTTTGCAATGCCATATAACTATATAAGCATTTTTTCAGGGAGTAATTCTGCCCACATTATTCCACCTCTCCAAAGAGCCACGTCCCACCTGTTTGTCCCCCCTCCCCCCCCAAATCAGAAGAAAACTACTAAATTCTGTGCTCTAGTAAAAGGTACAGCAATGTTCACAAGCATGCACCTAGTAATTTTCAAACGAGAGGTTAATTATTATCATGCCTCATGGCATTATCATGCAACCTTTTGTTTCATTTTATTTTCTTTACAATCAGGTGCAAGGACAGATGTTGTCAGGGCCAAAAGTGACACTAATCCTGGGCTCCTTCCACAATTGCCCCTGCTATCCCTGGTTATCTCAGGGCTATCTGGCTCTTTATTCTATCAGCTATTTATTTGCACGTGAAAACTTTGCAATATTCATTTCCATGCCGGATCATTTTACACATGAAAATGCTGAAGACAAGACCTAAGATGTGCATTACTGGCTATGTGCACAGCGTAATTAACATGTATATGATCTGTATGCAAATTATGTCATTGGAAACAGTGACTATTAGCATAACAAATGCTTATTATTTATTGAGATGCAACTCGAGCAGGCATCCTGCTGGGGTCTGACATCCTCCCTTGAAACAGCACCATCTTTTCTTTCTTCGTTTACACATTCTTCTCCCCTCTTGCTGATTACCAGCACAGAAAACAGGGAGACTCCCTTCTGCGCCTTTGTTTAAGGGGGGAAGTCTTGTGTGTTTAATTGCCCTCGAGCATCTGATGCAGTTCAAAGCTCTGCGGAGCCTCTCCCCTGGGCCCCACTCCCCTCCCGCCCCAGCGGCTGAACCGCAGGCTGCCCAAACGATCCCTTCATGCGAGCGACTTCGTCTACATTATCTCTCTAATTCCTAACTGATAACAAGTTTAAAGCAGCACCTAGGCCTCCTTCTCCGTCTTTTTTTTTTTTTTAAAGGAATAAAGTTTGAGAAAACAAAAGCTCAACTGTGCAAAGTCATAAACCTTTCCAATATCATGCCTATCCCTCCTATCCTACTTCAGAAGAATTTAACTTTTAAATCGTTCCAGCCATGAAAGGTAACAGAAAAACACAATTTTTCAGCAGGTGAGCACAGCTTGCTTGCTAGATCAGTTCATCAGCCGTGCCTTCTGAGAGCTCTAAATCACTGATGCCGGCACTACTTCCCTGATCCACTGCCCTACCTTGCAGAAGCCCCGAGGTCCCAGGATCTCTGCCGGACTCCTTAACCTTTCCTAGCATTTCTGTGAGAGCAAAAGCTTCCAAAACTGTCCCTAGCCCAGTAATCCCTTCCCCAGCCCTGCTGGGCCTTACGGCGCATGTTTGTTCTCTCAGAGGCTACACCCACTGCCTCAGAGATGGCTGTGTTACAGTAATGAACTAATTAGCAGGGGGAATGAGTTCAATTATTTATCACTTCGCCAAAACTCAGCTGACATTTGGCCTGAAATTTTCTAAGCTGCATGCCAACCTAAGGATGGATTTTGGTCTCAGCTAACAACAGCAAAACAATTCCTGGGAATCATTAGAAAATAAAAGATGATTTTACTATTGAGCTGTATTGATCTTCCCTGAGAAACCTTGTCCTACAATACAAAATGTTTATTTGGTTCTGAAGGGCCCTGGAGAACAGAGAAGGTAAGTCATGAAGGGAAGGCGAGAATGTATGTGAAGAATAACTGGAAAAAAAGAAAAGGAAAGGGAAAACAAATTTAGACGGAAAGTCTGGAGCTGAACGTTGGGACCTGCTGAAGGTGGTGGATCACTGCTCTGCAATGATGGCTGTGACTCAAGGAACCAGCACAGAATCATACCACACTTTGGGTTGGAAGGCACCTTAAAGATCATCTTGTTCCAACCCTGCTGCCATGCGCCTTCCACTAGACCAGGTTGCTCAAGGCCCCATTCTGCCTGGCCTTGAACACTTCCAGGGATGGAGCATTCACAGCCTGTGCCAGGGCCTCACCACCCTCACTGTAAAGAATTTCTACCAAAGATCCCTTCTAAACCCACCCTGTCAGTGTGGAGCCACTGCCCTCATCCTGTCACTCCAGGGCCTTACTCAAAGCCCCTCTCTTGGAGCCCCTTTAGGCACTGGAAGGGACTCCAAGTTATCCCAGGAGCCTTCTCTTCTCCAGGCTGAACAACCTCAACTCTCTCAGTCTGTCTTTATCAGACACACCTTTACACCACAGCAGTGGCACAAAAGCAGCTGAGAAGTGACCAGAAATGTCCAGAAGTGACTGGAATCCTGCCAGAAATTTACTTTGTTAAGAAGAGGCTTTAAGGCACTGTCCCCACACCTCTACTTTGGCAAGCTTTAGCTAAAGCTCTCCAACTGCCAGTTCTGCTTACTGCTACAGCAAACATCTCTGCTTTAGAGAAATTTGGAAATTTTTAATTAAATGTCCTGTTAGTTTATGAAAAAATGTAACTTTACAACACTAAGACAACTCCCTTGGACCCTTTGTTGATTTTCATCGTTAAATCACCTGGGGGAGATGTGGGAGTTCAAGCACTTCAACCTTAATTCTTTCCATCCCACTTCCTGTCCTGATAGCTCCACAATAGTCAAGAGTCCGATCAACACCTTTCAGTACCTTATGTTGATATTATTTCCAGCAAATAATTTGGCAGGAGAGACAGGGGGAAATATTCTTACGGAAACAACCCTAACAAAGGAAGCCAAAACAGAGATCCTTGCTCCAGTCAGGCACAGCAGCGACCTCAACTAAACCTTGTACATGATGACCTCAATCTTTGCATCACTACTCTGAAAGGGAAAAACAAGAACAAAAAACAAACCCTTATTTTCTGTTTTATCCATGTGCAGTAATGAAATAATTCTAAGCCAGCCTCTTGTTTCTCCATCCTAGTTCAACATTGGCAGAGCGTGGCCATCTAGTTAAGGCTGAGCTGTGAAATGGTGTCTCACTTCGCTATCAAGACTTAAACTAGGACTGATAAACACAGCTCTGTTTCAGTGAATTCCTGTAGAATTAAGGAGTGGTCATTGGATATATTTGTTTAGAGACTTCAATGAACTGAACCGCACAAGGGAAGACAGGATGAAAGGACAAAAGTCAGTAGGTGTATCCTGTTCCCCTCCCCAGACTAAAAAAACAGATTACTAGTTAGATTAATGCACACACTCAGCATTTTAATAGGCACACCTAACAAACTATGAAGAAAGTCCTTGCCTTCAAGATTAAGAAAGAAATAAACAAAGATTCATCTGGAAAACCCCTTCTTGGTTATTCCCACCACTTTCCCTCTAATGTGCGATTGTGCTTTGGTTCAAAATAGATTTTTAAAGACACAAAGAACAGAGTTCTCAGAGATTAGTTTATAAGATAGTAAGTACCACAGAGGTTTTTCTTCTAATCACCCTGTTTTTCTTGTCTGCCTTGAATCCATTCTTCTAAAGTTACAGCTACAGTTCACTACTATTCTTGAAAATGTCCAAAGAAAGTTTCATTCTCCTCCCATGATCTCACCCAGACTTGCTTAGCCAAGTCATAAGTTACCTTTGGCTCTCATTTTTTAATTTCTAAAATAATCCCTTGTTCCTAAATCATTTGATAATATACACATTGCCATAATAAATTCAACCACATCACCATATATTGCAAGGCCCCTCATTTTAAGGGTATTAAAATCTGAAGGTGAAATCAGAGCCCGATGTCAATAAATAAGAGAAGAATGTAACCAAAGTGGGGAGCGACTTTAAGATTCAAACACATTTAATGGGCACAGTTGGGTTGCAGTAATTTGCTGAGGATACAGGTAGATGTGATGAAAGCCCACCCCTGACAGCACAAGGCATTGTTTGGAAAGAGATGGATGGCTGCAAGGGAAAGCAAACTGGTAGCATAGAGGGGTTGATGTAGGAAAGGTAAAATAACTCACAGAAAAGAATTACTAGAATTGTGGTGCTGGAGAGAGAGGAACATATGGTATGACTCACAGAAAAGAATGATTATTTTATCAGTCACATGTTTAGCTCATTACAGTTGATGTAAAGTCAGCCCATAAAAACATGGTGTGAGAAATGAGAATGTCATTAAAATCGAGAATTGGTCAGAAGTTACTGCAGAAAGGGACCAAAACTCTAAGCCACAGCATAGAAGACACCTCTGATTCCACCCTCTGGGTGTTGGAGGTCAAACCACCACCATACTTTGACCAAAAAGAATAACAAGCAACTTCTTGTTGCCATATGGCATTTTGGCTTTTAACCTCTATTAACAAAGAAACAACTCAGTGGTTATAGTCAGAAGCCAACAAAGAATTTCAACAGAAGTTAGAGCACAAAACTCACAGCCTGACTTCAGTTCAAAATCACAATCTTTTGATTTCAGAAAATTTCTGTCTTTCCTTTGCATGCACAATTAAGACATTAGAAATGTGTAAATGCAGATTTCTTTCCACCACCTGAGCCATCTCATGAGTCTTTTGCTTCAGAAATGCTCTCAAAGCACACAAGGATAAATTCTAACTAGGAGTAGATAGAGCGTACACACAGTCCCTCCATCTAAACACAGGTTAAGTAGAATATAAGGCTTCCCTGGGTGAATGTAACCTCTGTGAACTTGATCTGGCAGAGTATACTCATATCTCTTTCCCTTAGGCTCATGTTGGTGATTCTTCCTTCTCCTTTTCCCTCCCATCTTTTTCCATAGAGACACACAGTTGCCTATAAATACATCTCTAGCCATTTCCTGCTAATATTCTGTTCATCACTTCTGCATTCAAAATGGTTCCAGTTTTGCAAATGCAACATTGTTTCAGCAATCTCTGAAAATAAAAATTAAGTCTCTGCATAAAAATGCAAATGAAACATGAAACTATGTATGGTGTATCAGGTGGTATCAAATAACATTAATGGTTTCAAAGAAATGTTTAAGGCATTAAGTCATGTCACGAAGAGTATTTCTAGCTGTAAGTTTCATAACAAGAATAAATCAACCTTGACAACAAACATGAAAGAGGGAATGAAACCTTTTTGAACACTCAAGGTGGTTTGCTCATTTCCCCCAAACCAAAACGAATTAATTAGTTGATATATATGAAAATTAACTTAAACTAACAACATAATCAGAAAGATAAACTTTAAAGTTAAAATCAGATTAAAAAGATTAAAATATTACTTGGGGCTGATGAGAGCACATGGTAACTCCACAGTAGCTGCTGAGCTGAGCCTTTGCAAGTTAAGGAACAACAAAACAATAACATATAGTTAAAAAGGGCTGACCTCAGCCCTTGGACTTTGCTCAGGCACCAGTCAGACTTCCAGTGTTTAGCATTTCTCCTCTGGCTACTTATTGACCATCTATACCTGGACACACATAAACACAGCCTCTAGTAAAGGGGTGGTTACCCAGGCTCACTGTGCTAACCCTGCACACAGGTTTCACACGTTCCAATGCCACTTACGTCAAATTAATTAGCCTCAAATTGCAGCAATCAGTTTTAATAAAATTAGATGTTTTATTTTTAGTGAGAATATATAAAAAAAACCTTGACTAATAAAAGCAAATTACACACGTTCTCATAGTACTGCTGTAGCAGCACAATGTAGCTCCAAGTGTTTCCACTGTGGAGTGTGCAATTATTTATCCTGGCCAAATGTATATTTAACTGCATATATTTAAGCAACATAAAAACATCATGCGGAAGCCTTAATGCCTATTTATACAACAGTAGAGTGTTTTTAAGCCCCATGGAGCTATGTAACATTGAGCAGTTTAAGCCTCAGGATGTTGGAGCTCAATGCAGAAAGATCAGGAGCAAAGTGACCACTTGTTCTGTGGAGTCTCAATGTCACTGTGAATCTTATTAGCTGTCATAAAAAGGTCACAAAGTCACCTTATCATACTGCTGAGAAATCCCTATGTTGTGAGCAAGCCGAGGAATTGAGAAGAGCAGGATAGGATCTACAGATAAGAAGTGTATGGACCCCCAATATGGAATATCTTGTTGGACACCAAGGAACTTATCATGACACCAAGGAATGATGCGACATAAGCAGCAGCTCCAAGAATCCTGGGGCAGCAAAAATACAGCTATGCACTTTTGTCCCTGCCACCCCACCCCACCCCACTCCACTCCACTCCACTCCACTTCCCAACTGGTAAAATGCAGCACAGCCGCTCTACAGAGATGGAATTTCCTTCCACTGGGGACAGACATTCATTCTACATGGTCCATACACTCCATCCTCTGCACTTCTGTCTGTGGACATCCATGGGAAATGAGACATTCCCTGCACTATGAAAACTTGGTTATAGCTGATAGGTAAGACCTGTGGCAGGAAGGGGAAAAGGGTGCACCTCTTTGTGAAGTGCCATGGAAACAGGGAAGGAACCTTCATTTTATCTGAAGACATCATCTGCTTCCAGGAATGCCAGGTCAGGGATTCTTTCACTTTCTTTGACATCAATCAGCTCAAAAGCATCCCCTGCTTACTTCATTACCTTCTAAAAACACAGGAGCTGCCACTCAGGACAGCTGAACTAGATGACTGTGACATACAGAGAATTTTAAATATGAACTCCAAGTTGTAGATACCTTAGAGCTGCTTCTGCTATGCTGCAGATTGTGGGTATTTATTGGATATATCAGGGTAGTAGTACCACCCAGCCTCAGACATTTTAGTTATCTGTCCAATTTAGGAATCTCATCCCCTTGTACATGCATCCATCAAAGCATGCAGATATCCTGAATTCTTTGGAGGGGTCTCACTGATGGAGACCCTCCAACCTGCCTGTAGTGTTTGAAATCTCTTCACTGGGGGGGACAAAACTGGGAATAAATGACGGGACGGGACGGGACAGGACGGGACGGGAAGGGAAGGGAAGGGGAAACAAACTCCAGCAAAGCTCAGAAGAGCACGCATGCAGGAAAACGCATCTTACATTTGGACTCAGGATTCTGATACAATACTAATACAGGAAACGTTCATCTGCTAAATAGAAAGCTTAGGTCCTGGCTATTAACATTAGTATTTCTATTACCATGGAAACAAATATTAGCAGACTACTGTTATAATCACACAAGAATACATAGCTGTATAGCAGGAGGAAAAACAAATAAATACTGAAATGTACAATTATGGACAACAAAGATAGACAAAGATCAAAGGGAGAACGTTCAGGTTTTCCAGTAATGAGATATTTAGTAATAAATATTCATAAATAATAAAATAATATTTGAAAAAATCACCAGTCTAGAAATTTGCTTTACAGCCACAATGAGCTTCCATGCTCTTCAAACAGCCCCAAACCGGGATTCTGCTTTGGGAGCCTGACAGCTGTCTGCTATTAGTTTTATCTATTCAATCTCCAAATCCCAAACTCAGAGGTTATTGGTGTAGGTCAGTTGAGAGACTGTGTTGACTCTCTTGCCATTCGACATGGAAAACCAAACAACAAAGTCTGCTCTATGTCAGCAAGCATTTCACATTCTTCAGTTTGTCATGCAAAGCACAAAGACCCTGATACAGTTCAAAATGGTCTTTGTATCTACAATCTTGTTTACCCTTGGAATACAAGCTTAATTTCCTACATGCCTAAAGTGTTTTGAAAGCCACTCCATACAACAGAAAGGACAGTGCTAATCTCTGGCAGTGGAACCAGAAATAGAGGGTTTCAGAAGAGCCTCCAAATCAGCACTGAGATCAACTTCATACTTATACTCTTCGAATGGGGGTGTATGAAAGGAAGCATCTCTTCAGGAAAATCTAGTTCCAGTGGTGTAGGATCATGATTTTGCCATCCCTAGATGCAAATTATTCAGCTGCTTGAATCAGGCCGTTTTCCCTGTTTTCACAGAATCAGTACAATTCTGGAAAAGGCAAGGTCCCTTCACCTGTCCACTTGCCACAGTGCAGCCTTCCAGGGAAGCAACAAACTGTTAACATGGGCAAAAAGGAAGTCCTGGCTTAGTCATGATAAGTTGCTTCCCTTGAGGGCACGTCCCACCTTCCTTTAGCTTTGTAGTGAACAGCAGTTCCTGGCTTAAACATTTTAATTAGATGCTACAGAAGAGATGTAAATACCCCCTAAAATATAAAGGAATGCAGAATGAGAATCACAGCTACAAAAACAAAGGGCACGACACCAGGGGAAAGGTTTCAACAAGAAATGCAGCTCCTAAACCCTAGGTCCAGACTATCTCTTACATATGTTTACATCTAATCAAAACAGGCCAGTTCTGAAGAGGATTAGAACTAGAGTGATAACCAAGAACATAAAGATTGCCCAATCTACTGACTTTGGAGGGCAGAGCTTGCAACTGCAGGGTGTTTTGTTTGGTTGGTTTGTTTTTAGTGCTGAGTGGTGGAATTACACCTTCTCACATAAAGAAGTTCTTGAAAAAGGCAGAGAACTGCTCTCAGCTGCCTTGTCAGCCTGTGGACATACTAAACCAGGTATTAGAGAACACCTGAATACCTGACTAAGAGAAGAATAGGATAATTCTTGGCTTCTTGAATGGACACAGGTCTTACTTTTACAAAAGGTCATTTAACTAAAAGGCACAAATCTGCTTCAGCTGCCAGCCCCCGCCCGGTCAGTCGTACATCTGCTATTGCTACACGACGCGGTATTTTGGAGCCTGGATAGAAGTTTTTACACAAACACAATCTCTGCTGAAAAATTATCTACTTCTTGAAGTCATCCCCTGCTCAAAACTCTCTCTAGCCTTCCAACAGCTCCCAACATCACTAAGTTGGTTGTTGGAATCACACTCTTAGCTGCCATCATGCAATGAGTAAAATTAGGTCAAGCCTGAGAAACAATAAAACTTTCAAACCTATCTCCATTCCATTATGCCTCTCTAAACAGAATTAACACTACTGAATCCTACAGAAGTACTTCCCAGAATACTTCATCTAGTGTACTGTATGTACACCCAAAAAACCATGTGTGTAAAAACAGAAAAAAAAAGGAAAAACAATATTACTGTGTCTACTGAACAAGAACCTGGGGACTCCTGGGGGTCATCTCTGACCTCTTCCTTCTCATCTTCAAGGGAGCTCTATAAAGTATCTTCAAAACATCACAGAACAAACCAGAGCATGAAAATAAAAACTGTGGTGAATATTAAAAACCAAAGCTTCAATGAAGAGACAGCCCTTACAGCCTGTAATAATCTGCTCCCTCTCCCCAGTTCACCCCTCCATGTTACACAAGGTGATACATCCTCCATCTCCTTCTTTTCTGCAGCACGCAAACATCAGATCATGGCTTTCCCTGCTACATCTTCCTTTGCTTTGTAGGCATTTGTTTGTCTTTAAGAGTTAAGATTTAGAGCAACTGCTCTTCAACTTGTGTTAAGTAATGATAACTTTTGCTTCTATTTTAGACCTGAAGTTTACAGGAAGTTTGTCATCATTAGATCACTGAAACAGATCTGTCAAAAGACACTGCTACCCTTGACAAACCTTGCCATGTTTGAATGTAGAGTGTCCTTTTCTTCCTTCTGGTAATGCTCATTTCAGCCCCCAGGTATAGCTACTATACCTGTGTTTTCAACTACTATTTGTTGCTTAACTTGGCAATTACTCTATGTAATCTGAAACCACTTTGGATTGCAGCTTGTGAAAAGATTCCTTGGAAAATAAAAGTATATGGTATTGTGATTCTAATCAGCAGATCCCAGGGCCATAAACTTCAAAGAATCTTTGCAATGTGAATTTCCCCTGCTTCTGAGAGTCAGTTTTCAAGATAAATGTGGGATCTTTCAAAGACAGAGATAGATAACTACAGGTACCAAGGTACAACCCGAATATTTAGAAGCAGTAGCACTTTTTTCTAATTTAGTGACAAAATCCAAACAGATGGTCAAACAGAGCAGGAATCATTTCACCAGTCCTGTGACTTTGCTGTTAAGGAACTCTAGATGGGCATATATACACAAACTGCAGTGACTCACAGCACAGACACAGCGAGCAATGAATGCTCAAAACCACTTTTTATCTATATTATCCTAAAACAATTTGGAGAGTTGAAGTTATTTTCTAGAACATTATGCTTATTTAGTATACAGGATCCTTATGCAGGGGTGTTCCACTGTCTCAGCAAGGAAAAGAAAATTATCTTAATCGTAACAACTTAATGCAACTGCCAGGACTTTCTGGAAGCGAAGGAACTGCGACCTGATGGCATGAAATCTTCCAGGTAGAGGGGAAATAGCGTGGCAGCAACTTCCTCTGCTGAGACCTCCTGTGGTCTGTAGATGACTTCAATGGATATAGTTACTCCTTCTCCCCACAGAACAGACATCCTCTGCCTCTGCAAACTCATTCACATAGAGCACCAAAGGAATCTCCCTGCAAGTTCCTTTACAATGAAACTCCACAAACACTTATGTCAACACTCCTGAGAGAGCACTGCAGGGCAGGGAGATGCTGTGGGGGAAGGAGATGACAGGAATTCCACTGCCATTACAGGGCAGGAATATCTATTTCTGCATATTATTACAGCAGTTGGGTCCACCTGAAGTTTAAGATATAACCCAGTTATGTTTTAACAATTTAAGATGAAGACTATCCAGTCTGTGTGTCTATAGGTATCTATTCCAGAACCACTTTCTCTGTTTTTCCCCTTTTCTTATGTATTGTGCTGCCAGTGCTAGAGCAGTAAAACTTCAGTAATGATGAGATGGGAAGTCATGGGGTAGTTCTGCTACAACCTTAATTTAACTTTAGCTTCACTGTCTCAATTAAGAAGAAAAACTGAAACTGGAAACTGAAGACTTAAAGCTGTCTTAATCCTACCATAAAACTACATAAAGAATATATTAACAAAAAATTCAGTTTTCTTTTCCTTATATTATAATTTTTTCCATTGTCTACAATAAAGCAGCACCTTAAAAAAAACAAAAAAGGAAATTTGGTGGAGCTTAAAGGAAATTTGATGCAGCTTCTTAAGCAATACCCACCAGCAGCATGACTGTAATTCTGCTTTCAGTGGAATCTGCCTCCTCCCAAAAGCAGTGACATCTTCTCTCCCCACTGTTCAAAACAGGCCAATATTTCCCCCAACCTGATAACTTGCTTCAGCTTGCTTTTCAGCCCTTCTGAAGTGTGATCCAAGTTCCCCTGGTTATGAAGGCAATCCAACAATCTCCCTCCACAACCAAGAACTAGCCCATCTTTGTAGTAATCTCATCGCTGCAGCAGGATTCAAGAAATTAAACTGCAGTTAGTGAATTGAAACACACTCCAGACAAAGGGGTTTACTCCACAGATGTGAAATACTATCTACTACCTGAGCCAAGAGACATATAAATAACCTTAATCTGTTTTTATAAAATGCAAAATAGCAGCAAAATACTACTCTTCAGCTATTTTTGAAAGCCATCATTCTTACCATTTGTACTGCACTCAGTGACATTCCTATTAATAGCAAAGTATGTGTGCTCTGCATGGAGTGTCTTCTGGCTTTCTGCTTGGTTCCTGCTTCACTTCCAATTCTTCTCTCCGGTCCATCTCCTGTCCAGGCTCCACAGTCTCCTCTGGGATTACCCAAAAGCAGGAAATACTTCTAAAATGCTACTGACTGCCAGGAAGAAGCTACAGTCACAAATCTGCCTAAAAATTAATCTGAATGTGGACCTGTTGTTAACCAAGCGTGTGACAAGACTGTTCCTGTAGTCATCAGATGTGATCAGGATACAGACACTCTTGAGGAGCAAGCTCAGCACTGTTTTTACTGTTTAACCTACAGTCCATCAGTGCTGGAGCTGCTGGAAGCAGCAAGACAACACAATCCACTCTTTGACAAGACAAATCCTCACAGTCAGAAGCCAGGAAGACCTTTCTATGCTTTTATGCAAAGCCATGTAATTCATGCAACCTCAAATAAAACTCTAAAAGGGAAACAATCCAAGTCAATCATGCTCAGCAGTATTTTTTTAAGCACTTCATCACTGATCATTTTTTAAAAGGTCATAGAGACACTTCTCTAACAGCATTCCTCTTGACAAGCTCACATTCACAGTCTCCTGTCCCAGTCACAAGGATGTGACAAATCAGCACAGGTCTGAATTATCTCCTCTAAATAACAGCCTCTACAGGTAAGCAACTACAGAAAGATTTATTCAAACCTAACTGATCTACACATATTACAAATGAAAGTTATATATAAGAAGGCAAGGCCAAAATTTAGTCTCAGATCAAGCAGCTGACAATGTAAAATCAACTTAAATCACCAGATGGCACACAGCAAATCTGTATAAATATTATAGCAGACAAAACAATAGGAGATTGATTTCCAACCTTGAAAAACAAAAAATATACAAAAGAAATAAATTTTTTGATTTAAAATGCCTTTGTTCTAGGCAAACACAAATTATCGTGAAGTCAAAAACTAAGCTCAGCTGTGCTGTGCCACGATTCCACTAACCTTGCAATCAAGCATTAAATTCAACTCCCTTGCTTGGATTTCCCTGCTGCAGGGAAAAATGTACCTTGCAAGGTCTGTGCTCTACCTTACCAGAGCCAGTAAGTAAAAGCCTCACAACTAAACTTCTACAACGAACAGCACAAGAAACTAAACAAGCTAGCATATTGCAAAAATTCCTTTGGTAACTTTTTAATGATTAACCTCATGCTCACAGGTTCACAGTCTTTCACACTTGTTCTCCCATGCATTCAATTAACATCTGCTTTGAACAAGTTAAATATAATCTTAATATGTTTCCTGCATGTACCAACAAAGCAACTCAGCACTCCTGCTCACTGCCTCCATTCACAGAATGAAGAAAACAATTACTGCACAGTTTTATTCAACTCAATTTCCTTATGCCCTTTTTCACCCTGGAAAACTGCTGCTCAAGCCAGGATTAATTTTTTTTGTTTAAACTGCACATCATGGTCACCCAGGAAGCAAAGAGGAGCTATTTCTAAATCACTGCCCTATTGTCAGAAACCTCTCATCTCCTGCATAAGGTATTATATTCCAAATAGAAAGACTAAATCAAAGCAACACATCACATACTATCACCAGCTCTGGGACCAAGGGTAATTTTTCTGCCATGCAGTCTTTATTGTGTGTAAAGCCTGTCCCCTCCAAGTGAACTGAAAGGATGATTTTCAAAGCTGAAACAACTGACAACCTAGGGACTGCATTTCAGTGGGTCACAGCCCCATTCTAGGCAGAATATATTTAAACACACAAATAATCCCTCTTGTCAAATGTTCCTAAACGGTGCCCAATGTATGGTGTCTTCAGGAAAGGAGCTCAGCAAACAAAAAGTGTTGCAAGCACAGAAAACACTGGATGGGGGAAGGAACCAATGACAGGAATGTATCACTGGCTCTCCAGAAGGCCTTTACTTAAACAACAATGTACTTTATCTTAGACAAATGCTGAATTTTAAACAGATGCTTCTGCTACTTCGCAACGATCAGAAGCCACAGCAGCAGAAGAGGATGACACTTGATTCATCTCCATCTGCATCACAAGGTGGCAACACCCTCACCCACAGGACCAGCAATGAGCGCTGGTTGGGTTTCAAGCTGCAAATTTCAGAACGAGATACGAGCTCCTGGAAAAATCCAGGCATATTTTACAACTGGCAAGCATATGTTGAGCTGTAATTTAAACTGAGCTGGGATTCTCTGAGAGGTTTTAGATTTGACATCCTGCTCTTTACTAATATCACAAGGACGCCAAAGCAGATTTAGTTCTACATCTTGGCAGATTTAGATTTAGTTTGCTTAGAAAACAAGGCTAGAGTCTCCACCACTTGTGTTTCCTTAGTAATATATGCATCAATATGAAGAAAGTATCAGTAATATCAAGCTCAGTCAAGTGCATTATGTCCTGGGGATGACTTACAGATATAACATAAAGAAAAAAAAACTTCAGTTCAAAAATTGGTTTGAACATGTACCTCAAAATTCATGTTTTATACTTAAAGGCCCCTCATGGAAGAAAAAGGATATGGGTCACTTATTACATCAACAGTAACACTGATCAGGCTTTGGAAGGGAAAGAAGCTGCTATATGCTGACCTCATTAAAAGCAACAGTATTTAAACCATTTATCTCAACTTTAACAGAATATTTCACTGGGTTCCTTTGTGATTGCACTCCCTAAATTATGGATTTCCAGTCCCATAATTCTTGATATTTGGCCTTGACTGCTCACACTGAATCACTGGACTTGGGAGAACCAACGGACATGAGAAGAGAATTTGATCCTTTCTATTCCAAACGCTACTAGAACAGGAGTTTAACATTTTCTTGTGCTGCCTACCATCCGCAAAAACACAGGGGAGATCCCAGCACAGCAATCAAGAGACACAAAATCAGCACTTATCCCGATACCTCCGTGAACATACAACCTAGAGTACCCTGGAGAAATTTACATCCATGCCTTCAGTGCCTGGAGTGCCAAGGGAATTTGGTGCCCTACCTGTCGGCGTCGCCGAGCCCCAGGGCCGTGTTGCGCTGCAGCGTCTCCCGCACCGCGGCCATGCCGTCGGGCAGCCGGTTCAGCCGCCGCGTGTACAGCCCCAGCCCGCCGTCCGTCAGGTACCTGACAACAGAACGCCACGCTTAGTAACACGGTGAGAAATTCATGCATTATCACAGCACCTGTTCCCTGGGCTCTGTGCTGCAGTTTACCCATTTTTAAGTTAAGGATATTACACGGAATTAGAAGCAAGGAAAACTTCATTCTTGATTGGATCGGATGTATCCTCTGCCTCTCATCAGGCTCCGTTACACCTCACACACTCTCTCATCACCAACAATTGAATTTCAACATAAATGTGATGAAGGATTCTTAAAGAAAACTTAACTTTCATCACGAAATTAATTTAATATTTGTGAATGCTATCATTAGTGATCCCTTCTTGCCCAAAAAATACATGGTTTATATCACCCCGAATTTTTCTGCATGGGCTAAAACACAATCAAAATTTAAAATCTTTAACGAGTTAACTGCAAAAATCACATGAATTAATCCCTAGATTTTGTCAGTGAACAATGAATGTTAAGTATTCCACGACTTATAGAAATCATTATGAATGAAAAGTTTTTTTGCAACCTTGTTTTGGCTCCTACATTCTACTCTGGCTGCAACTGTGACCTAGAGACACCTGACTTTAAGAATTACTATTTCCTATTACTATTCTTAGGCACTAAGAAGTACCAGGTGTACATATGACACTTCATAAATTGCCAGGATAGCACATTTCTTACTTTCTGGTTTAGACAAATGAAAAATTAATCTTAAATTGAACAGAGATGACACATGGTGGGCAATGGCACAGAGCAAGCCGTGTTACCACCACCAGTTCATCAGCTCATGTAGGTCTGCATGAGCAGCACCGACAGCTGAGTAAACAGACCATGAAGATTTTCCCACACCTGAGACTGAAATAACTCCAGCAACTCCAGGACTACAGTCACTGTTTCCAGCACACTGCTGGACATGCAACATACCCCGCCGAGATAGGAGCTGACAGGACTGTATCTCCTCAATCCTTTAGCCACTCTTAGCAAATCAACAGCAGACCCCAGAATAACATCCAGATACTCAGGACACCTTCCTCTGGCTTAAGAAAGCACAGAGCTTTCTCCTTGATAGCGAGACACCGTCATCGACAGCGAGAAAGGAGAGATGCTCCAACGCTCTGAGCTGCAGGCAGCGGTGTCTCTGCTGGTGAGATCTCGCTGTACACATGTGCTTTACCCAGCTCAAATTTGATTACTGCATTTATAAAAATGGGATGGTGAGCAGTTGGGAAGCCTTAGGTGGGAAGCCTTGCCCATTCTGCTGATTAGCACTGCAGTTCAGTGTATAAATCTGTACAGGGCCATCCCAGAAGCAACCCAGGAGTCTCTGTGGAGACAAAGATTGCCAAGCCTGTCAAGTCAGACACAGGAGTATTCCCCATTCAGCAAGTCTGTGGGGATTCTCCAAACTCATAAACAAAGACTGTAAAAAGCACGAGGAGCAGTTGCACTGTAACATGTGGAATTCGCCTTAGGTCTGGCATTCTACCTTGTGTTTGACAGTTTATAAATATTTTATCATGGAAGAATATGTTTTTTCCTTAAGCTACTAAAATAAAGGGGAAGAAGAGAAAAGTCAAGCTTCAGACCATATTGTTATACAAACATGCAAAGAGGATTTTGCAAAAACATCTAATGCATGCACACTAACTGGTTTACTGCAGCTACTTGTCTGCACACGAAACAAGTTTCTGTATGAATACTCTTTGCATGTGTGCTGGAAAAGGCAGCTTTTGGCTTTGCTGTCAGATTTCTGGCATATTGGTCCTTTGATAAAAAAGATCTGTTACCGTTGAAACAGATTGGTTTTCATACCTATCACTCAGAATATGTGGAAATAAATATAGTACTCTTATGAGTTAGCCATGCTGAAAACAATGCCTTTTCACCAGCATCGGCGTATCTCATCTTCTACACAGAAGCTCAGCAAGCTAAAAGATTAGAATAACACTGCAGTAGCACCAAACTGAAAACAAAGTCACATTTTCATTGGTTTCAACCACTGATAAATCTTACATGAGCCAATGGAAGCTGGATGGCTTTGGCACCTTTGACAACTAGATCATGACACTTTCTTAAACAAGCCCATGTGAAAAAGCACAGCCATAAATGATGACTTTTACCCCCCATACCAACAGGACAGGTTTCTTACATGCCAGAACAACACAGGACAGACTTTTGTATTTTGAAACAGGTTTGTGTAATCACAGTTTGAAAGCTTTATATCTTATTTATATTTCATGCAATATCCTCTACCCAGGAATGTTTAATTCAGAAAAGATGCCAAAACCAATGATGCCTGAAGTCTTGCATGTAACAGAGAAGTGAAGGAAGAAGGAAAGGTACTAGCTTCTAAAGTCTGTGCAGAAAAATACATTTAAAATAAATTCGCTTTAAAATACCTGGAAAAAAACCCTCTTTACTATCCATTGGTTAGTACAGAGGAGATTAAAAGTTACTGGTGCCACAAACCTCCAGCCATTGCTTTCTTTTCCCTCCTCTCCATCCCTTCAAACTTCCATTGTCTTGGCTTTAAGAAACTGTGAATACAGTTTCTTATGAATACAGTATTATTGCTGCAGATTTTTGCTTTATGAGAAAGAAGAATATAATGAAGGCACATTTTTCTAAAGAAAATCTTCCAATGTTTTACTCAGGGGAAACAAGACCAGGAAATATTGTCCTGCATATAACTGTAACAGTACTCAAAGTTATTGGAATTTATTGTCCTATCACATCCACACAATACAGAACCCAATAAATATTGGCCTCTCCTCTACAATGGCACATTGCAGTCCAAACAAATGTACTAGGTTTAAGTGTAATTTATCTGACTTTGCACATTAAAAACCACGACAAATCTGCACTAAAAGCCTTCCTAGCTTCATGACTGCTAAGAATTCTGCAAGCACATTCAGTGCAAAACAAACAGGACTTAGAAGTATTTTTTATCTGCCCCCAAAGAAGAAGAAGTTTAAATATATGATCTGGGGAAAAGCATAGTATCCAGACTCTGACTAACAGAGATAGGTAAATTGTACAAAAAATTTAATCTCACAGACGCTTTATGAATGGTACCAACAGCCAGAGGGGAATGAGTGCCTTTAACGAAGCTGAATATAATAATGTTTAATGAATGGACAGTGAAACAGTAATGATGTTGGTTAAAAGGATTTTCTAATCTTTCCAGGAATTAATGTACAAATACTCATTGTTACAGTTTCGCTCTTCATCAGCAAGGAAAAATAAAATTTAACAAACTTCTGCCAATATGAAAAGACTTAGATTAAACAACAGCAGTATTATGCGTTTCTAACACACAATTAGGACTGCTAGCCCCCTTTCTAGGTGACACTTTTTTCCTATTAGAAAGTGGCTGCCTGCTGTGCATTACAGGCGTAAAGTAATTTGCTTTGGACAACCTGGACCTATAAGCTTCTCTTTTCTTTAGCCAAATACACCTTTTCTGTGCCTCTGAAATTTTGAGTGCTGTAACAAGCCCTTCCAAGTGTAATATTTTTAGGGTATTTCTGATGCTGAAGTGATTTATTCCCCTTTCCTGAAAGGCACACTGAGGAAACAGGAATGGGTTATGCCAGGGATCAGCAAAATCCAGTGGTCTGAATCACTTGACTTCTGTCTGCACTCCCTACTTACTGATGGATACAGCCAGCCAGCAGCATGCTAACTTTCATGGTCTGACAACTCTACCACTTCATATATATTCATTTCACTCCTTAATGCATTAATATGAATTTTCCTAGTTTGAAAATAGATAGCCAAGGGAAAAGTATTCTTTACTTAAGGATTAGGAAGTGAAGGAGCAGCAGGTACATCAGCAACACAGAACAGACCGGGCAAGCCTACCCTGACCTGCTCAAGATCCTGTAGCTCCATAATCCCAATCCCACAAGCAGGAGAGCAGCTTGGGACCTGACTCTGGCAGCTCAGGTGCTTCTGCCTTCCTCTTGGTGCTTTGGATTACAGGTTGGTGTGGAAATAGCTGCCCAGGTGTCTCCTGGGCAGAGGACTTGCCCAGCAACCCGAGAGCTTGAAACTTAAAGCAGAAAAAGCTTGGGGGAATTATTTCATGTATCAACATCTGCTTTGACACGTGAAGTGTTCTCTTATTGATGTGGCAGTAACACTGTTATCCTTAATGCTTTCCTTTAAATCTCTATTTTCACTAGGCTTCATCTGTCTCGTCATTACAGTCAGTTAAACGAGATCAAGAGGCTTAACGAGCTTTGAGTATCAAAGAACAACTCTAGCTTTGCCAGTTGCTAAAAACCCACAGCAGAGAATTCCCCAGTGGTGTTTCTGAAATATGCTGAATGGGATCAAAACCATCCTGTTATTGAAACTATGAGTATGTCCTAAATCTGACTTAAAAAGAAATGCTACCCTAACAGCTGGATGATGACAACTCCAAATTTCTCAGTTTGGTATGAATTTGATCTGTATTTTTCATCACAACACTGGCATCAGACCATACGGGCTTTTCCCATGTTTATATCCCCCAAAGTCTTTCCAATCACTCTTCCTGCCTGACTTGAATCAGTATTTGATCAGTACCTGATGTCTCTAACCAAAAGGTTGAACACTGACTCTGTCTACAAGCCTGTGGCTGGTTTAAATTCCATTATTGATCCCTGTGAATTTCAACAAGAACATTCAGGAACAGGATTAGGTCCTGAGCTTTCAGGTAGGGACTCCTAATACAATGCCCAAATCCCTAATATTAGACCAAATGTTACAGTTCAGGTTCATAGAAGTGCAAACCTATTGCTCAATTCATAAAATTTAATTTATATTTAAGGTAGTCTATAATTTATGAATTAATAGGCTTTTACTAATAATCAGTAACTACTTACAATTAACAAACTAATGAATGAACTACAAATTGTTTTGCAGATGCTTAACCCAAACATGGAGTAAAACCTGAACAAATGACTTGCGGACTCAAAAATCCTTATCACTGCTAGAAAGGAGGAGATACCTGTTCCACTAACAGGTAAGACAGGAAAAATGAGATTATGCAAAACTTACTGAGTGTATATAAGTTTCACAGTTTATTTAGAGAAACCTCTCATGTGTAAATCACTAATAGCATGAATGATGCTGCTTATTCACACTGTTCAAACCAGTCTAGAAGCAAAACAAGTTCACCCCATTAACTACTTAATGCTCAGACCTTTTTCCATAGGGGAAAAAAAAAAAGAGAAATCTGCAGAAATAAGTGGCTTCTGTGAAATCAATACTTTTCTATCTGTAGATGTATTAAAGCTGCCTGGCACATAAGTCGTTCAGAAGCCATCAGATAACAATTTTCGGGCACTGCTGTTTGAGGCTAAATTTTTTTCTGTCTTCTCAGCTTCAAGCAGCCTGCAGGCAAGGAATTCCAATGACAGTGTAGCCTGCTGCTCCTACACGTCCCCACATCCAGAACAACAACTTCTGACCGAACTTTTGAAGAAACTGGTTTCCTGTGGAATGAGCAGTTTTAGATATTGGCAGTCAAAGAGAAGCTGTCAATATATAAAAGAATATTAGACTGAAAGAAAGTGCCTCTCACATGGCTGCACCCATTCCTGTTCCAGAGGAGAGTCTCCAGTGTATGATCCTCTTTCCAACACTCAGTCCATCTGTCAGCCAAGGGCACCTTAACCTCAAATTCACCTTCACGTCAAGGAGGAGGCTGGCTCCACCATTGCTTTTAAAACTCTTTTTTAAATCTTGTCAGCCAAGACAGACTGGGCTGGAGTCAGACTGGAAAACAGCTGAGAGGTCAGTCCTTTCAGGTGTGCAAATGTCACTCTGGACCCCAAGGAAACACGGGTGGAAACTCATTACTGGAAAGAGGGCGACACTCACACCCACCAAGCACCACCACCACCTGGTGCTGGCCTGAAGCCAGCTAAAGGCCCACCAGAATCAGGCAGTTGTTCAGTGGGGCTCTGCTCATGCCAATCTTGATTTCAATGCCTAAATTCTTTCTCAGAGTCCATTTCAATGAAAATCATAGAACTAAGCTATAGAATAAGTGATCCATTTTTTATCATCCTTTTCAATTCTGTTCAGGAGAGGAATGACCTGTGACCAAACAGGATTAAGGAGCTTCTCAGCAGCATCAGCAGCAGAGGAAGAGTAACTCCACAGCGACTGTGGATTATTTCCTCATGCCCACTCTTTTCCTGCAGATGATCCACATCGACACAGTGTGAATGGCTGCATCTCCCTCTACTGGCTAGCCCCGGACTGGGTCCCTATTTTGTCCTTTATAAACTGTCCCTTCATTCAAATAACAACAACCTGTTGGCACTGATGCAGCAGTTCAAACACTGCTGAGGTGTTTATTACAGAAAAAAGCCCCAAATGGGATAACTATTAAATGGTATTTTGGTAACTGTTAGCAATAGGTCAAGTGTGTAGAAGTAACCAAAAATACCAAACACCACAACTATTGCATTCATTTTATTGATTAACACTGCATATAACCTAACATGGGTACTTTACCATTATACTGAAAAAAAAGCTGATGTCTAAGGTTGTAACTCATAGGCCTACATTGTCTTCCTATGCTGAATCATACACTGCAAGAAAGGTTCTATGAGAGCGTGTTATCTGAGATATCACTTGATAAAACACTGTCTTATTGATGAAGCTGACACAAGAACTTATTGTCAGATATCAAATGATAAAACACTGTCTTACTGATGAAGCTGACACAAGAACTACTCCTGAAGTGAATGCAGTATTTAAGAATATTTAAAACAATATATGAAATTAATAGTATTGAAAATGCTTGTGCAATATCCTACTCATGTCTCCTGCAAAGAACTGTAAGTACAGTTCTTGGAATAAGAATGCTGTCTTTATTTAAACACTGCCAGATTTTTTTCTTTTCATTCTTACAGCACCAAGACTAGTGTCTATGACTTTAAATCCAAATTTAGTTTCAACCTTGTTTGATACAAAGGCAGAAGTCAATGTTTCCTTATCCCTTTTCATGAAAGTCAAACGTTTGACTTGCTTGCCCAACCCCTTCATTATTTGTGTTAATTTTCCATTTACCATATATAGATACCATTCTGCAATGTTGAAAAGATCAAATGTAGAAGTATTCTGCCATAGCAAGACAAAAGACAGTTCAAATAAACACTCTGCTCACACACAGAAGAAAAATAAAATAAACCTCCTAGTTAGCCTTAGTCATGTTGAAGTGCTAGAGCCATAAAAGGAATGCAGTTTCACCCATCCACTGTATTTAGATGAAACCTTATCACTAAAACCGTATCATTTAAAGAGCAGTGTCCAGTAAATGACTAATACACTGTAACTCAGAGCGTACAGAAAAAAACAGAGTGGGAACAACTATGGAAAGAAATAGGTCAGAAAAGCCTATAGACAGAGCATTGAATCCATGCACAGGGCACACACGTGCTCACTCAGCCCAGGATGGGCTCAGCCACTCCTGATTTCCAGCCAGTCATGAGTTACCTGGAGCAGCAACCACTCCTGCTGCACACAGCTTAGAAAGAACGAGTTTCTCTTGCCTACTGTTACCAATAACAAATTCTCATTAGCAAACTGCAGAGTCCTCCTCCTCCTCCTCCTGTGAAACCTCGGCCCTAGTGAAGGTCTGTTACACCACCTATGACCCTGACATCTGAAGAAAATGCGTCACTGTCTGACCAGTAAATAGCACAAAACCAAGAAACGGAGCTGCCAGAATCCTACAAATACCAACAACACTTCAACATTCAGTGAAATCAGTCCTCAATTTCAGCTCTATTTTGCCTCCCAACAGATGTAATTCGTGAGCCTACTTCAGAACTCTATTTCAATGATGGTTTTGGTCCATGAAGGGCACAGTGCTTCTTGGGTGAGTTTGAGACCTGAGCAGAAGCAGGAGCAAAGCCTGAATCCCCAGTCCTGGGGAAAGTGGCCTGTTCTCCCTTTTAGCATGCTTCCTCCACGTTCCAAATTCAACTGCTTCCAGTGCTAGTAGAAAGATCCCCAGGGAGCATAAAGGTGTGAATAAACAAGAAGGAATCATAACCCCATGAGGACTGTGCATGCAAACACATTAAGAGGTTGTTTAAACAGACATGTGGAATGGGAATATATCACCAACAAATCATCAAATATGGGCAAGTTAATAAAATGGTAAAATGTATCCCCCCAACAATAACCACTGCACCTATGAGAGGTGGCGGCAAGGAGAATTTTAGCACAGTGCCCTTGACCAGTGTTGGAACACAGCTGGAACAGCCATGCTTCGGCAAAAAATGATTTTGACAAAGGTGTGTTTGCAGACCCAAAGCCACTTCCTGAGAAAACTTGTGACCAGTACTAATCAGTGTATCCACGCTGTTAATTCTGCACAGAAAGCCACACACTTAAGGTAATGAAACAGGGACAGAGGATTAATTAAATGAAAATAATTACAAAAGGCACTTTTTTTTGACCAACAGCCCTGTTGCTGCATTCCAGTAAGAGATAAAAAGGAAATTAACTCCACATCTCATTAGAGAGAACTGGGGCTAAGGAGACAAAAAAAGGGTAGGAACGTGTGGTAGTAGCCAGAAAGAGACTGAAGTGGACAAAAACCTTCTGAACAAACACAAAAATCCATGAGAATTAACATGCCCACCTGGGACAATCTTTGGGGTAGAAAGGTAAAACAACTCTGGGCTCTGAGGTGCCACTTTCCAACGAGGCTCTGAGCCTTCAGCTCAGCCAGTCACCAAAGTGAGTGGGCTGAGGGCTCACTCCCCACCTCACACAAATCCTACCCCTGTTGCTTCATCACTGGGTTATGTTTTAGACCTTGCAATAAGGCAACTTCTTACCTTTGATCCACCCCCTGGAAACTTGCTTAGTTTAAGAGCTGCTCTCTGTCCCTTTGGCAAAGATACTCTTGCTAAGCCTAAGAAAGCAATCCCAGTGTCTGCCAGAGCTCTGCTTGAGCAGACTCATTAGGGGAGGCCAAACGAAACTTCCCATGACCCAGTGTGTTTCAGAGAAAGCACCAGGATCACAGGGCTAAACTAGTTTTTCTTGGCTATTGGATATATTTTGGCTGTAACAAATATTTTGGCTTCCTTCCCTATCACTTTGCCAATGAAAACACAGATTCAAGGTTTTCAGACTCCAGGATTGTAGCAATTCTGAAAAATGACAAAGTGAAACACATACCAGCTAATAAAGAGCTATTCATGCTCTAAATACCCTCTTGTGCTGCTCTCCACATAGTGCAGCTCAGCTTCTGGAAATGTTGAGCCTGTTTGCCCTCCCATTGATCTTGGTGATTTGTTCTGCAGCAAGTCACATGGAGGCTTTCTTTACAAGCAACCTCTCTGATTTCTAAGCAGTTTATTATTCCTCTCCCACAAAAACACAGTGCCATCCTCTTTTTGTACTATTTGAACTAAACAGACATTGGGGAACGTAACAACTTATGGAACAGGCTGCCAAACATCTGTTCACACTGGAGATGGCAACCCAGTGTCATTAGGTGTCACCAAAGGTGTCACCCTTATTTTTTTATCCTTCTCCATTAATATTGGAATGCTGTTATTGCAATTTAATACTGCAATATTCCCTTCTCAGGGAATCCACTCACATGATTACCCTGCACAGATTGCAACCCCAATGTTGTGAAGCTGCTTGCAGCAATGTTCCCTCCAATTGCTCAGCGGTACAGCAAGGAGAGGACCCCCAAACTGCCCATCTCCAAACCCTGTCCACAACCTGGAAATGGAGCTGGATCTCTCCAGCAATGGACTGACCTACAACACCAATTCAGTCCTTGGAACTTAGTCAATGACTCCAACGGTGCTATATAAATCGATAAACCAACTCACACTATTTAAGAAAACAGACTTTTGTAGCTAAAAGCAAAAGATGTGGAAAAGAAAAAGATATTTGTACACACTTCTTGTCCTAAGGACCTTAAATTGAGATCTCATTCATCAGTATCTGGCTGTTACATGAGTAAAAACAGAAAAGTACCTGACTCTTTTAAAAACTAGTGGAAAAAAGGAGTCAGATACTGAGTTAAAGATCTCCCAACACTCAAGGCCAGGAGTTAGGTGGGGTGGAGTATATGACTCTTCTGCTATGTTAATCCTTCTTGGTATATAACTCACTGCTTTGGTGACAGGGGCACCAAGTGGCAACACCATTTCATTACCCGGAATCTAAACACCACTCTTGTACTTTCAGACTATGGAGACCCCATTTTTTACATTGCAGGATGACCAGACACAGAAAACAAAATGATACACAGAGATGAGTGAAGGCACAGATTTCTCTGGCAATATTATTCATATATTCGACAGCTTTTCTATTCTTTCCTTTTCCTCAACCTGGAATCTGAATTTCATACACTAAGTAAAGATCTGCAAAGACTGGGGCTCCTCTATGAGAAGCAGAAGCCTGAGCTGACACAGTTCTGCCAGGGATAGTTCTCAACTACCACTCAAGGTGTTTTATGGAAACCATGGTGCTACTTAGAATTTACTTTCCTCACTTCCAGACTAAAACTACAGCCACAAATTTGAATAGAATTCATAGTCCAGAGGAAAAGCAGTAACTGTTACTACAATAAACATTATAAAATCCAGGTGTAAGTTGATTTATTGAGGCAAACACAAGGCACTTTAGTGATTTGATGCATTATTAATGCAGCAACAGCTACTGGTGTTTTATCTGAAACAGAATTTTATACTGGTTTTTGCATCAGCTACTTTACTATAGGCTTCCCTAATGAAGCATTAAAAAGAAAGTGTCTGACTTTTCAAAAAGTGTGAAAATATCCAAATATTCATAACGGACAGAATTAATGGAGATTTCCAGATGGTGTAACTTCACTGGTTAAGTTAATGACAAAGCAGCAGCTGGATTCCAGTAAGAGACACTACATCTTCCAAAAAAGCCAACACCACTAGAAATGTCACTAATAAAAAAAATTACAAGAAAGCAAGGGATGCAAGATGGCCAGAGAGGGCTGCCACAAAGAAAGAAAGAAAGAGAAAAAAAAAAAGTGCACCATTTAATTCTCAAAGATCAGTTTTCAGTTTTAACATCAATCCACTGCTAATGTACTTGAGCTAAGTAAAAATGACTGGTTTATAGCAGGAACTGCAAATAGACGAATTGAATACTGACTTTGGAGCAAAAAACAAATGCTTTTCCATTCAAGGGAGAGATAAAATGCTGATGTAAAACCTTGCTAATAATTGTCTATCACTTCATATTTCTGCACACTGACTTGTTCTTTACACCTTCTGTAGCATGAACAAGAAGTTTTACCTAACACAGAGAGGCAAACTCATTTCCTTCCAGTGAGCTGGCCCCTCACAGTTTTGCCTCAGACCTCAGAAGAGTTCAGCCAAGTACAGCACGTGCCTCACTCCCTCCATCTGCTGGGCACGAATGAATGTTGCAGCCACAATGAGCCTTGACTCAGGAAAACGTTTCATCACGTGCAAGGATCTCTTCCTATCTAGGGATATTTTCTTAACATGCACTTAAAACTTCAGTTTTGTTAAAATCCCTCTGTGATGATGCGCTGTCTCTCCAAAGGCTTATTAAAATGAGCAGAACATCTTTGGTGTTGGCTTTTTTCATTTCCCCAAGTAACCGTGGAAACACAGCGCCACAAACAGCACGGAAGGATCACGTGAGTGAGGCATTAACTCACCCGCTGGTGATGTCGTCAGCCCTGATGTTCTTGCCCAGCACGTCGCCGTCGCTCATGTAGCCGGTGGCGTCCATGGCGATGCCCTCGAGGTCGATGTCGTCTCCGGCCTTGTCGGCGATGTCCACGTGGCAGACGCTGCTGCCGCGCGTGGCCAGCTGCCGCCGCAGCGGCGCCGAGTACAGGTAGCGCCCGGCGCCCGGCTCGGCGCTGATGAAGCGGCTGGCGTTCCCGCGGGGAGGGTACCCGTTCCCCATGGAGGGCGCGTCACCGGCCTGCAGCCGGGGGCTGGACTGGCCCAGTCGCCAGGACAGCGGCGTCGGCCGGCCCGTCAGGCTGAGGATGCTGCGGCCGCTGATCTCGGTGGTGACGTTGGTGTCAAACGTGGTCTCCAATGTGCTTGAAAGGAGAGATGCACTGCATCAAATGGGGCTCTTACATGGAATGCTGTGAGATTTCAGGTGCTTCCGAGGCCCTGAACGCTCACCAAGTTACAGATTGTACAGAACAGCAATAGCAATTTACTGCTGTAACACTTGGGGAGATCCTTTCTTTTCATTTTTCAGGTCCTCCCCCATATTCCCAGAGACTCTTGCACCCAGGCCACCAGGTGCTCTATACACACATGAGAAGACTTAAGCAGGAACTTTTTAATGGATTATCCACAGTATCAAAGCGTAACTTTCTCATCTTCAAGCACATATAACTGCATTACACTGTGGCTTTGCCAGTCTAGGTGAGGGAGTGGGATAATAAGCTGACGAAAGGAAAACCTGCTGAAGTACTATTTTTCTGAGATATTTCCTTTTATTGTCTGCATTCATGAAAATTCTAACTCTGGAGATGTTTCCAGCACCAAGATGGAAGCTATTTCTACACCATGGAGAGGATTAAATGAAAAAAAGTAAGAAGAAGGACCAAAAAAAATTTTTTGTCAAAATATATTTTGCGTATTAACAAACCAATAATGAACTATGAATTGCTTTGTTCAAACCCAAACCCAGAAAAAAACAATAAATTACTCATATAACTCATAACTCGTGAGTTATGTATATATTTAAAAATATTGGTAACATTTATATGTGGAACCCTAAAAATGGGACTACACCATGAGTTTTCAGGTGATGTATACAGATTGCAAGACTACACCCTGAATACTCATAGCTGAGTTGCAGCTAATTTATTTGCAGCTAATCCATAGCTGCAGCTTCTCTTACCCACATGAACTCTTTTCCTTTCCTACTCAATTAAGTGCCACTTTTTTTTATTTACTGTGGATATTAGTAAAAATAAACAGCACTGTACCATTCTCAATATAATGTTACATGTAAACTGCAAAAACCTTTGTATCTCTGGTTATAATAATTAAACCATAAAGACCTCTTCCATTAATTGAAACTTGCAAAGAAAAATAGCTTTGGGAGTTCATCTTTGCAAGCTCTGCTTCAGTTTTAGACACAACGCCAAAACACAAAGTGCTCCCCCAATAAACTCATTTAGGGCTGGGGTAGGTAAGGCCCCAAGCATTAGGTAGGACCCCAGTCTCATTAGGGTCTTAATAGCTTATTCTCCCTAACATCCTGTTCAACACTGAAAAGATCAAACTCACATAATGTTTAAATGTAGTAGCAATCTTTGTTTATTGACAGCATATTTTAAATATTGCTGAAGATTTCCAAATGCTGCTTTACAAAGAAAAAGCAGTTGCATACAGGGGACGACTAAAAATATTAGAAAAATTTGTTTGTCCAAAGTTTGGTCAGGAATTTAAGTGATGCACTTGATAATGTGGGTGAAGCACAGTTCACCTCTTATTTAAACAAAATATTACACACAGGGGGAGAGAGGTGCAATGCACTGAAGTTACTCAACAGTAAGAAGAAACATTTCAAACTGTAACTTATATTCAAACATCACCTCACACATTTAACAAGAAGTGATTATTCTTGACTTTTGAGTCAATACGCAACCCATCCCATCAATTCCTCATCATACATCTCAATAACCAGCAAACATTATTCAAATTCTGTGCATTAAAGACAAAAATGACAAGATCAGTATCTCCCATTGTCAGTGTTAATCATTTTTCTAAGGATGCAAGCCAGCCAGGTGTAAGAGATGTAAAGGAAGAGCACAGTGGTTTCCATTTCCATATAAACACAGTGGTGCCCTCACCTGTGGGTGACCTGGGTTCCCCGTAAACTGGACATGGTTTCCTCCAGGTTCTGCCGAAGGTCAGCGATGTTCTTCACCGTTCGCAACCGCCGAGTCTCCGGATCCTCTCCTACAGGGAAAATAAGCCCTGAGTAAGGACCAGGCAGGAAATAGCACAGAACTGAGCTGTCACCTATGTCTGAATCTGACTCTAATGCATTTTTTCACTGACTTTCTAAGCTGGTTAGGATTGAGATTCCATTCCCCTCAGCAGGCACCTGCTGTCATCACATCCGGACTGAAACGAGCTCTGCAGGGTTACCTTCACTGCACAGGCTGCCTTTGAGATGCTGCTGTATTGTCATTTCCCACATGACCCAGTTTAAATTCTGGTTAACTTTCAACCTCATTAGAATATACACTCCATTAATACTACCCTTTCCATCTCATGTATTGACATAATTAACATTAACCTGACACAGGCAATTTCTCCAATGCTGTATTTTGACTACATCTTCTTTGTCCTGTTTCACACAGATCTCATTCTACAGTAACAGCTTCCCATAAATTAAACTCTGTTGATGGGGTGCTCCATGCTGAGTGATGTTTCAGGTAAAATAACAAGAGGTTTTGCTTGTCAACATCACAACACAGTTACTGTTCCTAAAATATGCTACATGACACAAAGTTGGGGGGTGACTTAGTTTTCATGGCATCTAGAAATCCTGTTCTTTAAACACTTTGTTCTAAAACACATTCATGTCCTGCTCTTTTAAAGTAGAGTTTATGTACACAAAAAGAAGTCTTCCTACTGCCTCAGCATAATTTCATTTTACCAAATTAATAATTTAATTAGTGCATCAGCATAATTTATTTACATGCTCTCAGCTGTCAATTCAGAAACACTTTGGTTGCTACCTCAGCTGAGCTTTATGGAGTTAAACCCTCTAAGTGGCTGAAGAGAAGTGAATTTCTAGTAGTGCCAGCGTATTCTTTGTAAGCTGAAAGCTGGAACAGAAAACCTCCAAAAAACTGTCACAAAGCTTCTGTTGGGCACAGAAGGAAATAATTTCATTCTAAAGGGTTTACAACTCACTACTAAAGAAAATACTACAGTAAATGTAAAACTTTTCACATTTTGTATCAGCCTTCTCTGTAGAAGTGATGTGTTCTTGAACTGCCAGGATGCTGGTCACCCACACAATTGCAAGTTTAGATGGATATCTATATATTACACACACCAGAAGTGTGAAAAACCAGATAAAAAAGCTGTTGCTGGAACTTTCTACAGTCTCTGCTTTAAATTTCATGTTTCGAAAAGGTGCCGGGTTGGTGGCACAGAAAAACCCACTCACACACTGTTGCCTACAAAGCAGCAGTGGTACAAACTACTGACCCAAGTGCTTCGTTCCCATGCTAGCATTTTTCTTTCAATCAGTCTCTACTCTCTGGGAAATCATCTCCCTGAGTTACAATTCACTTAAGCCAGAGGGTCAAACAATTACGGTCTGGCTGGACTGGAAACATCCACCTAACAAGAATTACTTTAGCCAGAGGGTCTCTGGGACAGATAACATTTTCTATACTCATGGATCTACAAATTTTTGCAGTAAAAACCATAAAATATTTATAAGCCTTTAGCTTAACAAAGGTCACAGTGCTCTTTTACAGATCATTTCTCTCATCGATGTGAAGGCAAATGGTAGGTAACTTCTTGGGAAAACACACAGGAGACAAACTAGTTTCTACTGAGATCGCTCTTCTGCCTAAATTGATACCAAATTCTCACTTAAATGACATTCCACTGCTTAAACTCTAAGTATACTTAATAGACAGATATTGGATGGTTAGCCCCTAGAGCTTAATTCTGAGATCACTTAGCTCCTCATGAGCAGGCAGCATCCTTAAACAATTCTGCTTCCATTTTCCCCTACCTATGCTCTCTTTTGTTTTATATGTGCTTTTAAATTAACAGCATCAATGGCTGCTATGCAGGGAGAGAAGATATCTGTGCCTTATTTATTCTAATTCATTTGGGCTGAGGGACTATTTTGTTTAGATTGTTCTGTTTCCCCCAAGGCCCCTTTATGGATGCTGCTGTCGGGTCTGGCTGTGCACAGCTGGGGTTTGCATCTCCCTTGTTTGAGGCTGTCAGCTGTCTTCCGCCTTTGGATCCCAAAACTTTCATATTCTAGTTGAGTAATAGTTTGTATTTACATAACATCTGTCATTAAAAACTGAAGACCTTTTGTGATCCAGAAACACTTCTCAGTCTGCAGGCTGAAATACATCCAGCCCAGACAATATGATGATTAAGAGGTAATGCTGGAAAAGTTTAAGCAGCTGGACACTGTTTCCTACTTGGAACTCTCATATTTAAATATAAGCCCAAAAATGTTCTCAAGGATTTTATCCCTTGTGCCTTTTATTTGCCTTTTAAGTACTTAATCCACCTATATATAACTTGTACACACAGATATGCTCACTTAGGCATTCCTGCAGCCCTTTTCCTCACCAGTGACTCTGCCTCTAACCTTTGCCATCAGCACACAGGTGAAAAGGCAGCACTGACAGAATGTGCAATGCAGTATGGAATTAATCTCACTGTGACACTTTTAGCCACATCACTTCTCCAAGGAGGGCATTTGGTTTCAAACCCCACATGAAACTGGGGGACACCAAGACTAAGTAGATGAAAAAACCTGAGATATTCTACAGATGAGGTATCCTGCAATAGCACACAGTAAGCAAAGTCATAGATATTGCTGAAATGGGGACAGGAGGAGATCAGACTGTGACTTTAAAAACACATTTTAGATCACATTAGTAGTATCTAATAGATTCTAACAGAATATGGTTGATGAAAATCACTGTTATTAAATTTTTTTGCTAACTAGCATATACTTCTTACAGTAGCAGGAATTCCAGATAAATATATGAGGTACTTTCTAATTTAGACTGCTCATATTCTAGCTACAACCAGTTTCAGCTTCTGTGTGCTGGACACAGTAAAGTGTAGTTGGATTGTGGTGCCTTATTGCTGCAAAGGCTTTTTCTCAAATTGATCAGATGCATGTGAGTGATACTGAGATTCCTCCAAACCAAAACATCAAGGAAATGAACACAATCTCTTCCATAAGCTCCAAAACAAAGTTTTTAAAAGAAAACAAAAAATATTAAATGCCTGGGAATTCTTAGGATCTTTATAATAGTTTAATCCTAAAAAATGCTGCATGTCTCCTAGAAAAACATTAAGTAGGCAGAATTCCTAATGATTTCAAGAAATTTGGGGAGCACACCACTGTGCTGAACTTAAGCATCTAGAGTTCCAATCATTAACACCTGGTTTTCATTGCAGTGAAAAGAGCTGAAAGAAATACAGTTATTAAGAACTAAAGCATCAGGAATAAAACCAACTTTCTCTAGCCTGTTCTCATTTAACCAGACCACAGCCAGTAACGGGTCATGCTGCAAGACATACCTGAGAGGTCCTCGAGGGCAGGCTGGGCAGTTTTGACATAGAGAGCAGAATCCATGCTGACCCCTCCTGTGCTGGCCTCGGCTGTCACGTTCCCTTCATTGTCTGTCTGAGATCTGGAAGGCAAAACAACACAAAGATGTGCAGCCACTCTCCATCCAAAGTATCTCAAGTACAACAACAAGGCGAGTGCACCTGCCATCAGCCACTCTGTCCCACTCTCCAGAACAGACCAGCAGACTGATTTTACATAATTCATTAGTCCCATGTTGAATTACATCCTAGAAATGGAAACAAGCACTCAGCTGTAAAAAATAAAAAATTCATAGTTGAAGATAGGCTTCACAGCTCATCAGACGGGGTCTTAAGACACTTGGATTTCCAGATGTATTTTAATTATCGATAACATCAATTGTTGTGGCTAATCTGATCCTCTCCAATAAAGTCTGTATTGCACAAAGATAAAGCAGGTAGCATGTGATGGCATGTTACACTCCTGCTAGGTTCCCTTCAACATCACTTGTATTTTAAAAGAAATGACTGGGCAAAACCAACTTCAAATTCCAATTTATTGCCTGGTATTACGGCTGCCAGGTAATGAAAGGTGATGTACAGATCTACTGTCAGATTTGAGTAAGATATTGGGAATCATTCCACTTTACTAATTGTGCTGTGTTTTGCTCATAGAGCCACACCAACAAGCAGCTGGAAGTTCTCCTGCCCCAAGGGTAAGTGCTGTAAAAAAGTGAAGACACAGTGGGGAATTATTATTGCAATACTCTTAATTTCATTTGACTCTTGTAGCAGGATGCTCTGCCTGGAGTGGGGGTGAAACAACTGGAACAGTGCCCTGTTTACAGAGCTGTCTGTGGTGAAAGGAGAAGGGGTCTCTTGCTGCTTTTGGTGTTGAATAATGCTGAAACCAGCCTGACCCATCAATCCCAAATCCCAGCCTCCTGACAGAGAGGTGAAGATGTGGCAGACCTGTAAAGTACCTGATAAAGGAACCAACAGTGATACCACTGAGAAGTAAAGATGCTGAGCTGACACAGCTGGCCAGGAGACACATGACTCACACTCTATCCTATAAAATCCCAATCCCACTGTTTAGCAGCAAGGTCTTCTAACACACCCCTCCTTGGAGTGCGTGCAGGGACTCCTCCCTTGAGTGGGGACATCCTGCAGGGTGAGCAAAAGGGATCTGCCCATGGCCATTGGTATGGATGAGTAACATCAATCTCTACTGAATAATTGCTTTTGCTAACTTTAATATAATTCCTTTGATATTGCTTCAAAAATAGTGCATTATACTGTACTAGTAATCACAGCTGCCTTTACTGTGTAGTAAATAATTCTGATTGAGAACTTTTAGTCTAATCATTGTCAAAATAAATCACTTATTTTTATATAAATATATCCGGTTTGTCATCCTTAATCCTACAGGACAGTTGAGTTACATGAAGTTTAATTACACCTGTATAATCTTTTAGACATGAACAAAATTGACCAAGTCTGGGGTTAAGCCTGGATCCAGCTGTATTCAGACTCCTTTCTGAGAAGGAGTTTAGAAAGCAAGGGGGTCCTTTCTGCACCTCCTGACTCAACGGGAGGGCTTCTCTAATAAACTTTGTCTGAAGCTCCCATTCTGCCCATGACAACACTATACAAAACACAGAATAATTTCTTATGTCTTTTGCTTTAAAAAAAACCCATCAAACCCAAACAAAAAGTCTACAGGCAGCTGAAAAATACAGATTAAACAAACCTTAACTGACATCAGAAGAAACCTGAGCCTTCTACTGCAATGCACTAACAAGTGCATTTTGCAGATTCAAATAATGTCTGGATAGTAAATATAATAATGTGTTATGTGTGCCTTGCAAACCATTATGATCTGACTTTTCTCTCCTTTTAAAGCTAACATGATCACAGAGTTTGGCCTTTTTTCCCTCCAATGCTGAAAAGTAAACACTGTTTTTCAATTTTCCAGCTGCCAACAGGTAGTTTCATTCCTGGTTTTGGTAAAAGGTCAAATAAATACTGTGTAGAGTTTATCAGTATGTTTAGATTATAGAAAATGTATGGATTGCATCTGCTTTTACACTTTACAGGATGGTATCTGTGTTCAGACAAAGATCAATACCAGCAATGAGAGGACACTGTAGTTATCTGATAAACTAAACAACCCATCTCCAAAAATTTCTGCTTCCCAGGTCCCCTGGCATTTTACTCTACAGGGGAGAATTCTCAAAGGGGCCAGAAGACTCAAGGGTTGCTCTTCCCATTCTGCATTCCTACACAGGCCTTTGGCACCCCTCTCCTTCAGGTTCATTCCACTGACATTCATTCTTATTAAAAAATGTGACCAACCACTTTTTATGCTATGTCTGCCAAGAGATCCGAGGCAAAAATGTGTACAGTAGAGCTGAAAAAACTAGGGGACAGGGCAAGAAAGATGACCAAAGATCATGAACAGGATCTCCACAAGTAAAAACTAAAGAGGCTAGGGTACCTTAGCCTAGAAAAGACACATCTTAAGGAAGGGAAGGGGGTGATAAAGGTCTTTCAGATCATGAGCAGCAAGAAGATGATGCAGACAGAGCAAACACCTGCATCCTCTTCCTGCGAAAGAGCTAAGCAATGTCAAAAAACCCTCAAGAGATGGCTGTCCAAACCAAAAATCCCACCCTCTGAGAAAACTTCTTGTGTCCCAGTCATGCTGTGTCCTTAGGAATCTCTGCTACTGATTTCCCTCTTGTTACATTTCCCTCTGTACCCTCTACTGCCATTGTCAAACAGAAGGTGCTTCAAACAGAAAATGGACTAGAGAGAGGTTAGCTGTCACTTCATTTGGCTGCTCTTTTGCTTATCTCAGGGTTAACACATACAACACCACAGACTTGTTGTCTGGCCTTACTTAAAACTAAGGGATTTTTATTTTAACAATATTTTTTTTTTAATTTTCAATTCCTGCTTAGAATGAGGCAGCTCCACCACTGTCAGGCACAATGAAGAGTGTGTCTTGGTGTTGCTACAACTTTCAAAGCTATGATGCGCAAAACAAACCTGATACGTGTTCCTGTACCCTTTGGAAGAGCAGCATCTGGTCAAGAAGGTGTTCAGCCATCTTTCCTGCTAGCAGGGTCAGATACAACAATAATTCCCCCTCCTGTCTATCATAACTTCTCATACACCTTAGTCTGACAGCCTTCACCATCAGTTTTGTGAAAACGCACAAATTGCCTACACTCTTAAAGCAAGAAACTTCTCCGTGATGAGGCATTTACCTTGCTGCTTCACTCCCCTGGAAGAGTGTCCACAATGACCCTTCTGGGCGCCCCGTTCCCCACAGCCCCTGGCAAGGTGTGTCCCGTACCTGTACATGAAGGGCGCGACGGTGGCGGTGTTGGGGTGGCTGTATTGCTGCTGGGGATGAGGTAGCTGCACACTCACGGTGTTGCTCCCCGTGGTGTGGGTCGTCACCGCGGGCCCGTTCACGGCCTGGCTGCTGCTGCTGCTGTGGAGGCCCCCGACGCCCTTCCCTTCGGAGGAGGCCAGGCTGGAGGAGGAGCTGGAATGACGGCTGTCCAGCTGGGACTTCTGATGCGACAGCCCCGAGCCGGCTTTCCCGCCACGGCTCCTCTCGCCTTCCTTTGCAGGAACAGGGGCACTTGAGGATTTCCCTGTGGTGTTTTTCATTCCTGGTTTTGGTATTCCACTGTGCGAAGGGGCAGAGGCCTCCTTCTTGGCACTGCTCAGCTTCCCTCCTTTAGGGATAAAGCTTGCGATCTTGGAGGACTTTTTTGGCATCTCTGTTGTTGCTGTTAATGCTGTCTGTTCTTCTTTAGGTTCCTCCTTCAGGTCCAGCTTCTCGGTGATGGATGTTCTCTTTGTAATGTCTTTACTTTTATCCTTTTCTTTCTCTTTTTGTTTCTCTTTCTCCTTCTCATTACCCTTTGGAGAACTTTTCTTATTAGTCAGTGCGCGGCTGAAAGTCCTTTGTGCAATTCCCTTGAGTGCAATTTTGGGGCTGCTGGACATCGATCCTGGGTTGTTCACATTCTGATTGGTGGCATCGATTTCTTCACTCTCCTCGAAGCTGAGAAGCGTCTCCAGCTTTTCACAGCTGTTGTCCCGAGACCCCGGGCACTCCAGCGTTGTCCCTCCTGCTTTGGAACCTCCTTTGCTGTTGAAGAGTTTTAGTTTTTCCAGCATGGATTTCTGACCGTTGGGAGCTGTTTTGGCAATTTCCGAAGGTGGCTTTGGAGGTTCCACTGCTGGCTGCTTTACGGATAACATGGAAGACGTCGCTGTGTGCTTGGCACTGAGGGACTTGCTGCGCCAAGGTTTAATAGCAGAGCTGGGCTGAGGGATGGCTGAGGAGTTATTGCAAGGAACAGCACTGCCGCAGCTTTGAACTGAGGATGAGACATTTTCATTCATTCCTGTGGGCTGGGAGGCTGTGCTGTCTGCAGGCTCTGGAAAAAAAACACAGAAAACAACCCAAAAAAACAACACAGTAGTACCTGGTATTAGAGTTACTATGAGATTCTTTCTGTAATGAAACATCAAGAATTTCACACTGATAACATAAAAAAGACACATCAGTATTTTCAAAATCAGTGAAACTTAGAAAAAACAAAAACCAGTTTTATTTTCCTACCCAGCAGAACAGCAACAAGCTCCTAGTGTATAATTTACATTTACTTGCTGTTTCAAGAAAAAGAAGGAAGAAAAAGAATCTCTTCCAATTCAAACCAAAATGTGTTCTGCAATGTGTTCTCCCTTATTAAGTCCACAATACTTTTTCATTAGCAAAAACACAGCACTATTTTATAACTAAGGGTTCCCTCTGCTCTTGGCAAAATACTTGCTGTCCAAGTTCAATTCTTAGAAAAACCTCAAACATATTTAAAAATGCAGGAGTAAGGAAAAAAGTAAAACTAAAGTCCTTTCATTTATGGGGGGTGGGGGTGGTGAGATCTTCACATGCAAAGATAGAAGAAAACTCCATGTTCAAAAATAAAACCAATTGCATTCTTTTGTAAAGAACTTAAATTAAGCACCACCAATTATCCTAATCCAGCTGTGAGAGAAACTTGTGGCAGTATCTGTACAGCCCTCCCCCTGCAGAGAAAATGAATCTTTTATTTAGTTAGTTCCTCCTAATGTTATTTGTTCTTGTTAAGAAATTAGTTCCGAGCTTAAAGAGAGCTTGAAAAATCACACTCACCTACCAGTGGCCACTTCTCCTCTGAATCAGTTTCTCTTTGCAGAGTTTCCCTTCTGGAGATGTTACTCTCTCAATTATCACAAATATGTTTTCTGTTAAACTGCTCATGTTTCCAATTAAATTTTGTCATCTGTGTCTGTTCGCCTGCCCAGCAGCCTGCTGGGGATTAACGGCTCTTACCTATATTTCCCTGCTCTCTAGCACTAAAGTAAACTGTGTACAGAGCTGCATTTTTTTAATTCAAAAATCAACAGCAGTGGAGAGCGTGCGTTCTCGGCAGCAGGAGCAGCCCTGTGAATCCAGCCCTGTAAATCACGAGCTGCTGCAGCCACACAGGGACTGTTTTACTTCACTTTCAGTTGCTCAGTGAAGATACGGCTCTGTTAACCTCCCTCCTCTGATCCAAACCAGATCTACTGAAGATTTAAGTCACATACATCTTCTTGACTTAGCACAGAATCGGGTTTCTAAGAGTATTAGAGACTCCTTAATAATAAACTCAGCCATCTCACATGGTTATGGACGAAGTGGAATAGCAGGAACTAATGATACTTTTAAAAATATTACTGAAGTCAGAAGGTTTCCAGGGCTCTTAAACAGTAACTATTAGACTGGCCGGTTTTGCTAGTCCTTTTCCTACAGCAAAGTAGCCACATGGAGCTGGAAGGAATCAGGAGCTGGATTACAGACAGAGACAGGAATCACGCTGCTTTTAAGCTTGTGCCAGCCTGCTCACTTCCAGGGCATTACTCCTGTTTCACTCTAGTACAGAAGGAAAATCAAGCCACCAAATACCCCAAACAGTGATGCCACCTTGCCCTCTTGCTGCTCTGCTCAAGCCTGCTGAATTCAACCCAATGTTTTAAGGAGGACCAGTGAAATAATGGCATAGGAATCACAGAATCATTAAGGCTGGAAAAGACAACCAAGATCAAGTCCAAGCATTAACACCGGACTGCCAAGCCCACCACTTGACCACATCCCTAAGCATCACACCTACACTTTTTTTGAGCACTTCCAGGGATTCCACCACTGTGGAAAGAGTCCCAGTGACTCCCAGTGCAAACAGCAGCAGTGACCTATCACAGTGCCCTGACACAGACACAGAGAGGAAGAAAGGTGATAACTTCTTCAGAAGCTGCCAGCAATGCTCCTCCCTCTGCTTTCAAAACCTGCACCACTGCTCTTTCTTTCATGCCTCTTACCGTACACCGCTGCTTTGTTTTTGTTTTCATTTCCTGAAGTCCTCCTTCTCATCACAGTCCACTTCCCATCCCCACACTGCACCAGGCTCCTTTTGCACACTCAGAACAAGTAAGCCTTTGTCTCAGCCTGTCTTCCACAGAAGACATCCAGCAATGGACTGAAAGCTTCATGAAAATCCCAATTGTGCACAATGTACAGTTAATTTGTATAGATTATTTTTAAAAATAGTAATAGCCCATCTCAATATTGAGATATCGTTATAGGAACTGGAGATTGCCAGTACTTTCAACACTAAATTCTTAATCCACACGTCTTCTGGTATCATCACGCTAAACAAATCTCAGCACAAAGCACAGCCATGCCCAGAAATCATCAGAGCTGTCTGAGATTCATGAACATGCCTAGGATGGATTTACAACCAGGTTCCGGGAGGCACCCAGTGTACTGATCAATATGGGCAGGGAAGCCTTCACTTGCTCAGAGAAAATGGACTGGTAGGAGACAAAATGAAAATGACCAGTACTGGTTGTATCTACAAAGTAGAAGGGCTGGTTGTACACCCTGTTAGCACAACATATGCAGGCACAAAAACTCAGCTCGGGGTCTGAGCATGCAGACAAACTGAGCAGATTTAGAAAAGAAATCTGCCTTCTCAAACAGGTTCTTCACAACAGTTTGAGAACAATACAGGCAACGTGTGCGTGGTATGAACAAAGCCAGCCTGCATCCCCCAGCACTCAGAACCTACACAAAGTCACTCACCTGAGACAAGAGGGACTTGAGACACAGGTCCATAACCTGACACTGAGCTGGCTGTTAGGTCACTGCACAGCAGCAGAGGCCACCACATCAAAACAGGGCTCTGACCAGCTCTACAACATTCTCTGGGAAGTGAATGGAAGGGGTTGGTTGATTTGGGACCTCAACTAACGGTCCAGATGAGTGCTCCAGTTAACAGACCTCTGGGGAAAGACTCTTAGCTTGGATCAAGTGAAACGGCTTGTTTTCCAAATCCCAAAGCATTGCTCAGAATTTATTTCCCACCAAAATCCAGAACTTTTCAATTTCTCCTTTTCCTTTTTTACTGTTTTCAGGAAATCTATTTATTTATTTATTTATTTATTTATTCTGTTTGGTCACTGACTAAAATATGTTTTTTTCCAGTTTATTTGTTTATAAACACAACGTTCTCTTTGTCCCAACGCCCCCACATACACCCTCCTGTCTGGAAGTGAATTTTGCTTCCGTTGCCAGTGGCGTAGGATGAGTACAGTGCAGCTCCATTTACAGACACGTCAGAGAAACCAGAATTAGGACAATACTTTGACTGTAACGTTAAAAAGATATAATATTTTGCAACAGGAATGTAATTTTCAGAGTGTCAACTTAAAATCTTCCACAAAGTGAACTCTGTGAATTCTGGATGCTACGCACCTGAACTGAATGAAAAATATTCACAAAGCCTACAGTTAAGCAGCAACACTTTGGGAAAGGAAAGAAGGTACTTTCTTACACAACTGCAGTGGATTTTGATTTGTACTTGGGTCAAATACAGTGAAACTGGACACTGAACATCCTCAAGTGATTTGTTATATTGCACCATGCACAGTTAGTGTAAGAAATAAAAGGTTCACCCTAAAACACTCTCATGAAAAATTGCTCCAGCTTAAGAAAACTTCAGTTTTTCAGATTCTCTGTTTCCTCCTTATGAACAAGTGCTGGCTCTTTTACTCCTCTGGCCAAGTTTGGTAAGCAAAAGGAGTTCTGCTGCCAGAATGCAGCTTCAAATGCTGGGCTTCCTAATGAAGCAGCAACATCAATTCGTGAACACATCAGCATGCAAAGGGGAAAGTTTTATTCAGCATAGCATAGACCCTTCTTTCATGAAAAGGGGAGTAGGTTTCATGCATTCAATTAATAAGCTTATTATTTTCCATGTGTTCCTTTGTGAGGGAGATATTTTCTTTCTTCAGCAACCTGCATTAACTAAAACTGACTATAAAAGAAATGTTTTCAAACCCAAGCTACAGTCTACAATAAATAATGATCACTTTCCTCTTTTCAAAGTCAAATCTTGGCCTGAAATCTATTTTGTTCCTAGTGTTCCTGTTAAAAAAGATGTTGGTGGTCCAGTTCCAATGCCAATACACACTGTAGCATGGGTAAATCTGATTTCAGCTGCTCCTGCAAAGACTGAACTGCATCTGCAAACCCACCCGTTTGTGAAGAAGGAAAAAAAAGAATCTGAAGGCTTATGATTTAATTCTTCCACAGAAGTCTTTGAGAGCTTATGTTATAATAAGGTCAGGAGAAAATTTATGCAATTTCCCATCATTTGTCATGTTCACTCTAAGTAAGTGGACTTTGATTTGCTATAACTGAAAACTTTCAAAAGCCATCATTATAAGCATGAAAGGCAACACACAGACAAAGGATGTTCTCATAGTTACTCTCCTTAGAAGGGTCAAGAACTTAACAGCATTTTTACCCATTTTTGAATGAACGAGCTGTTATTTTTTATTTCACAGCTATGGGAAAAATAAGTTCTTATGACAAGAAATATCTTTTAGTCCAGCCCATAGATTAGATAAGAGATTTAAAAGCAAATCCACAACCAGATTCTAATTTAGGAAATAAAAGCAGCTCTGCTCTATGACATTACAGTGTCAGAACTGCAGAAACCACTGTGGCAGTTTCATCATTTCCCATCTAGAAAAATAAATGGTGAATCTTGACCCTTCCCATCCACCCACCAGAAGACTCTCCTTCAAAGCACTATACATAAAGTCCTACAGAGAAAAACTTTTTAGCTGAGCTGTCCTCTTCTTCAATAATCATTTATCAAACCCTGTAAGCATGGAAATGTCTGCGTTCCTGCCAGGAGCAGACTATAAAAATCACAAACTTTCCATAACCCAAAGCACGAGCAGGTAGAGCAGAACACTCCCAGCAAGAGTGACCTGGCACACAGTCCCTCTTCAAAATAAGCACAATTTTTGTGGCCCACAGAAATTTCCATTTCATTTCCAACGCTGATGACCAGGGAGAACTACAGCTGGCAGGAAGGGACTGGCTGAGCTACCAGCTTGGGGTGGGCATGGCCTCCACCCACAGGATGGCTGAAGCTTTCTGTTCTCTCTTCTCTTCTGGATCACAAAAAAACCAACAAAAATAATTTTTTTAAAGCAGAGATTGCCAGATAGGGAAATTCTGTACAACCTGAGAAAAGCCTGAATAGGGAACATTTTGCTTTGCTGAGGATAAAACCTCAGAATCATAGTTGGAACCATAGCTGGAAGAGACCTTAAAGATCATCTCCCTGCCAAGGACAGGGACACCTTCCACTAGACCAGGTTGCTCAGGACCCTTTCTAACTGAGCAGAATTGTTCCCTTCAACTTCTGCCCACTGATTTTCCCTTTAACGGCGATTAAACTTACTGTAACACAACACAAAAATTACCTTTACTCCGTGATATTTTTCTTCCCTTCCATCGTATCTACTTCTTCAACCCCAGTGTTGTAAACTCTGCAATTTCAACAGCAGTTCCACGCATTCACAGAAACATGTTCTACCTCTGAAAACCCGCACCAAAGCCCGTGGATATGTCAGAAACTCAACTTCCACGTTTCTGTAAAGCTGCCTTCATTCACACAGAGCTCCAGCACATGGAACAACAGTTCTGCTGTTGGCTGGTTCACTTAGCCAAGACTCATCATTTTTTGCTGAGGTGAGGGGAAATAAAACTGGAACACAGGCAGCCCCTTTTCTCATTGTCTCGCCATAACCAACTAAGACATTTGAATTCCTTGTTGTTTTTGTTTAGTTACTGTAAAATTCAAAATGCTGTCAACATGAATGCCTAAGAAAGGTTGGAGGGACCTCTATTGACCACATACGAGTTAGATGATCATAAAAATAATGAAACCAAGTTTACTGTGCCATTCAAAACAAGTTGCACTCTCCATTTAATACTAGACAAATACCATTCTTGTTCATTCTTCTCCATTTCCTTCTCACTATTTGTACAATCTAATCCCCCAAGACTTCTCATAACAGACTTATTCAAAAGCATTAATGAATTCCAGGCAGGAAGCTGTTGTGGAGTCTTTCATCAGATTTTACACCTAGCTGGAGTGGACAATATGTACAGTTAGCAGCCTTGGTCTGACACATTTCTCCTGCAGGTTATATGAAATAGGGACTATGAAAATCAGTAGTCTGAGAATTGCAGTCAGGAAATATTGTCCGTTCATACCAACACCAACTGGCAGACACATATTACAATTTATGGCGGGCTCTTCTTCCTTTCAGTTCTCTGCTGCCGGTCACAGATTCTTCAGATAGATTTGGTTATGGATGAGGAACAGGCAAAAGGCTCAGCAGAGAAGCCACAAATGGAAGGGCTCAGGGAGGCTGAATGAGGGTCCTACCCAAGGAGAAGGGGCTTCTCCAGATGTGGTAGAAACATGCTGGCACTTAGGGAAGTCTGGGATGTACACCACTGCTCTTTGCTTTCCCATGATTTAATAGTTAACCTTCGTTTCCATGGCTGTTTTTCTGGCACACTTCACCCAGCAATAAATTTAGGAGGAACTGTAAATATTTATTTTAAAAGGAAACATGTAGGCACTGCAAAGCCCATGAAATGCTGGACCAGCTCTTCAGCTGGTATAAATTAACATGGTTCCACCACCTCCAACACAGCTGTGCAGATGTACACTGGGCAAGAAGCTGCTTCTCAAGGTCAAATTTGACTTCAAAGCTCAGGATTTTTATCCTCATGAACTGTACTATTAAGAACATGTCACTGGCTAATATTTTTAGGGGTTTTTTTCCTAAAACTTTATTTAAATACACTTTTGGCTTGTTTTATATATTTCTAAAGCTTACACCAACTCTGTCAAAGTCCTGTGGTCTTGTAAAGCTCCACTTCAGCCATGATTAAGCCTTCAGACAGCCTTTGTGTAGGTAGAAGAGGACACATTTTTAAATGCCAGATTCATCCAGCTGAACAGTTGTAAAATTAGGCACAAATATGATTCACTGCATACTCATATCTTGTCCTATAAACATGCCATGCTGCTTGCTATTTCCTGACAGTCTTTAAGCTGTTTGATGGGCACACACCCAACATAAATATGTCACTGAGGATTTACTAAGATGAGCCAATCTTTCAAAAGCGTATTTGATTAGAAAAGTGAAAGGGTGCAAACAATACCCCAGGATATACGAGTATCTCAGCTGGCCAGAGATGAGTATTTTGTTTGACACTAATGACTCTCATAAGGGTCATCTCCTGACACAAGGCAGGAGCCTTATGTCTGAGGAATTTCTCTGCACTAATACATCTGGTAAATTGGAGAAATAAACTTGAGTCAGTAAGATTTCACTCACTGAAGAGGTGTGTGCTGAGGAAGGAGAGACTGAATGCCTAAATTTAAAAGGTCAAACCACCAGCTATGCAACTGCACCGCAGCAAAAGGAGTTGCAGCAGGATGCAGCTGCACACTTCACAGTGTGGCACTAAGGGAAAACAAACGTCACTCAGAAATGCTTTAGGAGTATCATATATGGAATCAGAGGTTTGTAGAATCATAGAAAAGAAGACAAAGAACTTCACTACTCCCTCCTGCTCAGCAGAAAAGTAAGGCATCAGGTGGAGTGCTGTGTCCAGCTCCAGCAGCCCTCTGAAAGAGACTCACAGACTGGAAAGGGGCCAGTAGAGACCATCATGACATAAAAGAGATTTATCACATTAAAGAGATTTATTGCAAGGAACCTATAAGAAAAAGGATGGAGCAGTAAAGATTGCTTAGTCTAGAAGAGAAAAGGCTGAAGGAGACATTTCAGGCCTTTAAATATATGAAGACTGTTATAAACAGGACAGAGATCAAGGAAGAGCAAAAATATGACTTATTTTTAGCCACAGAGAATGGCTTTGTATGTATATTTTTATTAGCTGCTTTTAAGACCAAATGGACACTGGAAGTGATACAGTGTAAGAGATGGTCAAGTCCCTGTCATGAGACATTTCAGAACAGACCTGTGAACGCCCCTCAGGTGTAGGCGTTTTCTGCATAGGTACAGTTGATTTTCCTTCAGAGCTGGAGCACAGACTCCCCATGTTATTCACAAATGCAATTCTGAAAATACTTAGTGTGAGCTGCAAACTTGTTTAAATTTTAAACACAGTTCTTTAAACAGAGTTAAAACCAGGAGCCATATCTGCTCTGCAAAGCTATGACTCAACACAAGAAAGTACCAGGTTCCTCAGCATATCTTTCAGATTACCTCATGGTCCTTCCTTTCTCTCTTCTTGTTTTTCCTCTTGCAACACCAAATTTGTGATCACTGCACTGTATTCAAGGCAAAACAAACCACCCTGAACATTTGGTGAATACCTTCAATGTATATTATATTTAGAACACTGGACAGGGCTATTCCAGCATCTACTTTTGGTAGTGCACACAGCAGAACAACAGAAAACACCAACTACTCTGATAATGGATTTATTGAGACAAATTCTGTAAATTTATTTTACATCTGTCTGATTTACAGGGAAAACCCTTGGTCAATAAAACCAGAGCATCTCTTGAATGCCAGCACAGAGGAGCACAGAGGCAGCATCTTAAACACTAAGCAGAATATGATGCTTGCTTCATGTCTGACCTAAATGAAACACTAGTACACTTTTACAGAGTGGGATGACTGAAATTTAAGTAATTATCACATTTTCATGCTGTTGAGACAATCACATTTATTTCCCAGTGAAAATCTGAAAGTGTGGGCAAACTGGTTTCACATTTTATGGGCTTGTGCCTCTTTAAAAAAATACAAAATCTTTTCCACTTGTGCAATCCTTTTAATCTTAGTGAATTTTGCACAGTCTTATTGAGTCATCATTTCAAAAGCAAATGTTAGATTCATTCAACATTAGATCCGTTTCTTAAGAAATTATTAGATTCATTTCTAAAGAAAGAGAAACCTAAAAATAATACTAAACCCAAGATGGATACGGAACAGGAGTGAAAGGAACTGTTTCAAAAAGTCGAAGAAAGGAAATTTTTTCTAAGCCTATAAGAGCACAATTTTCAGTCATGAAGAAAGTTATAGCTACCCAAAATTTTTAAATACATAAATAAATATTATTTAACTTACTGTTATCTGTTGCATGAGCCAACTGTTCCACTCTGTAAAATCACTTCCCAGCTTTCTGACATCCATATACTGTTCATCCATAAGCACAGGGATCTTTCAATCTCAGGAACTCTACTTATTTTTGCTAGTCTCCAGTGAATTGTTAAGAACTTTCTGCTGGTCCTGGTTTCCAAAACTTTCCTCTCTCCACCTCTCGCCCCAGCCTTCCCAGCAGCCTCGCAGATCTGGGCCCAGCACCAGTCCACTGGCACAGCTAAAAACAGGTTCAGTGATGACCTGGCAGTTCGTACCAAAAGGGTCAGTGCCTTTTCAGTGTCAACTCTAGCGCAAGAGAGTCCTCAGCTGGAAATCCTCAGCTTGTAGAGAACATGGGTTGAGACACGAGGCTTAATATTTCACATTTATGTTCCACCCGTGTGCTGCTGGATCCTGCAGTGAATCACTCAGCAGGCAGCACTGTAAAAACTAACTCTTGAGGGTTTGTATGAACTCTCTCTTCCACAAGACACCAAGCACCTGAACACTTCAGGACTAGCCAGTCTTTGATTAGTAAAAGATGTAATTCAAAATATAAGATTTACTGTAACAACATGTAATAACAGAATCACGGGACAGTAGAATGGTTTGGGTTGGAAGGGACCTGAAAGAACATCCAGTTCCAATCCCCTGCCATGGGCAGGGACACCTTCCACTACACCAGTTTGCTCCAAGCCCCATCCAGCCTAGCCCTGATCACTTCCAGGTATGGGGCAGCCACAAGTAAACCTGTGCCAGGGTCTCACCGCCCGCACAGTAAAAAATTTCTTCCTAATATCTAATCTAAACCCACGCTCTGTCAGTTTAAAGTCACATCCTGTCACAAGCTGCCCTTGTCAAAGAGCCCTTTGTAAAAAGAGTCTGTTCAGCCATCCCAGTGACCTTTTGCCAGCACTAGGTCAGCTGGCTCCATGCCACAGGGATTGCATCCAGCATCCCAGCTCCCTGCTGCTACTGTCCTGATAACTATCCCTGCACCTGAAGCCATAAAAAGCCTTCTCTTTCCTATTCAGGCTGAATACTACTATAAATGGGTAGAAGAAAATTTTAAATGCTCTAAGACAAATTTCTATCATGCTTTTTAAGTCTCAGAGCTCTTTTTTCACCACTTTTGGGTTTTTTTAGTTCTTGCACTATTACTGGGCACAAAGGCAAAATCCTGGGTTTTGTCTCTCTTTATAATTAATAATTTATGTAGAGTGAAAAAACTGTATGAGGTTAAACAGAACATTTCCAGCAAGGAAGTTTGTGCAATGCCACTTGACTATCCTGTACTTGGTACAGGAGCCAAACCCAATCATTCAGAATGCCAAATACTTCATCTCATTTTACACAAAGCTACAAAAGAGGAATTGTCCTCCATTTTAATGTGCTTAAATGAAAGATTTTTCATTCAGGAAAACTTTCCAGATCATCTATGTTCATCTTAAAGACAACAGGGCTCAGAAATTTCTGAGCCAAACTCAGAAACCTCTGTCTGAACATCAGCTCTGGGCAAATAATAGATTTTGACTCCTTATGTCTGATTTAATCTCTTCCCATAGCTAAACATCCTCACTCTTAAAATTTCTATCCCATCTGTGGTCTTAATTGGGCTAATATCAAATTCCTGAGAAATGGATACCCACACACTATCTACTGATATAAGGAAGAATTGTTATTACTATAAATATCACTACAGGTATCTTGTAGGTAATAAGGGAACCTTATAACCTTTCTTTGAGACAAAGAGCACAAATTAAACCTTTAAGTACCAAACTGCAAAGGAGGTTTTTCCAAAGCTCTATTTATGCAGAGTTCTTTCTGTTTTATCAGCATCCCTCTGTTTCAAAGACCATTTGAATACCACTGAATATCTTAGCCTTCAAGACATCACCCACAAAAACTCTGAGTTTTGATCTCCTTATGCACACTTCTCGTCTTGCTCCACATGAAGAGGAGAGTTTTTCCTCTCAATTGCTAAAGTAGCCTTTTTAAATTGAATCTGAGGGTTTGACATAATCCAAATCTGCCATTTTTAAATGACCTTAAGCAATGCGGAGTTCAAGACAAGCTCAGTATCACACAGAACGAAGCCATGGGAGTGTATTGTCATGTATTTTTATATCAATAAATCCTGATGATTTTCATCATCAGGAGTAGAAATTCCGATGGCTCAGATCCAGATTTAGGATTTTCTACTCTTTTACAAGAGGGCATTTAGAGAAATAAATATGGATTTCCTAGTAAAGTTGACTTGAAGATGCTGATTTAACTCTGAAGAGCCTTTCCTGCTAAAGCTCTGACAAGATCTGCCATGGCCTCTTGAACTGTGCCCTTGAACTTGATGCCTTGCCCTCCTGAACCTGATAAATATAACTGCCTACATATAAAGTGCACACATTTTTAGCACACATGTGGCATGTGTAACTATACACCAGTTTGCTCACTGGAGTGAGGGTGACTTGCTAACATTTTACTAACTGTAGTCAGTCCTATTTTGATAACACGAAGTGAGAAAGTTAGGACGAAAGAAATTCCTTAACTGTCCTTCAAAACGCCGTAGCATCCCTTCCTATTTCAGCAGTTTACATTTAAGAAAAGTTTTAAAAGGAAATAATATTTTAAAGTATCAAAATGTGGTAACAGTCTAGGTCACAGGAACCCTCTGGAGATAATCCTTCCAACCTTCAGCTGAAAGCAGAGCCTGAGATGAGGTTATCCAGGGCCCTGTCAAGGCAAGTCCTGAATACCTCCAGCAAGTGAAATCCCACCCCTTCTCTGGAAAAACTTCTCCAATGTTTTATTCTTCTCACAGTGAAGAATTTTATTCCTATTTCCAGACAGGATTTCCCCTAAAGGAATGTGTGCCCCTTGAACTGTCACCACACATCCTTGTGAACACAGTGACTACCCTTTACATATTAAAAGACAGTTATTAAATATACACAGTGTTCCATGTTAAAAAGGTTTACCCAAAATCTGAAAGAAATAAAATAGATGGAGCAGGAGAGGAATACACACTTTTCTTACTCTCCTGCCCGTATGGTATATCCATACCTAAAAAAGTGAGATGTGCACAGCCAAGGTTAGCACTGAACTGGCAGGATCTGGTTTGAGAACCCTCTCATCAGACTTGTACCAAGTAAGTTTGCAAGAACACTCCTATTAAAACAGTCATTTATTTCACCTCAGTGTCTGAATCTGTATGTATGCATTCTTGGTTTTTTCCTTTTCCTAATATTATCTGTTTAAGAGAAACCTGACATCAACCTGCCTTCTTTATAAATCTGGGTAATAAACATTTTCTTTGATCTGAAATGGAAACGGGCAAAGTCTGGGAATGCTTTTTTTCCTACTGATATTTCACCTAACATTCAATCCACAGGAAAAGCATCATTTTTCCCACAGACTTCTACTGCCCTCTGTAGGATTATTTTAAATAAAATATTAGGAACAAAAGTAAAAGAAAAAAATAAAAAGCAAGCATGTAAGCCTGTCACAGTATTGGTTCTCACCAGTACTGTATCACATCATCAACGTGGTGGAGGTGACTTTTTAAGCTGATGTCTCCTACAGCTTCATAACTTCATTGATTTTATAGGCTTGACACAAGAAATAAGCAGAATATTCCAAGACAGCACTATAAGACTTTTGAGACTGCAAAATGCAAACTGAGTGCCTGAAGAACGGTGAAGACAGTGGATATGTGAGGGTGTTCAGAGCTAGTCAGAAATCCCCAGCATTTTGCAGAACTGCAGGCTGCTTTCAGAGCACAGCTCAAGAGACTCTCCATTGTGTGCAAGCAGAACAGTGACACAAACTCATGAGAAAATCTGCTGAACCCAAGTCCTTACTGAAGTTGTACCTTTCAATATATTTAAGTTTCATTCTTGATACTACCTAGGATGCAGTTCTGCTCCCCTCGCTATGGATAAAAAGCAGATTTATGTATTCTAAACTGCATATGCAAATCAAATTTTGGCTATATTTTATCTGGTGATCCTACTGGACAATTAGAAGGACATGGTAATGTGGAGCTTCAAGGTAACCACTAACTAATAACTGCACACAGGCATAGAAACGCAATGTTCATTTGCCTCTCTACATTCATGAGAAAAGTTTTTGATAATTTAGATGAGTTCAGTAGTGACCTTGGAAAGTGTCCAGTGCCTTCCATGCCATAGTAGACCTGTGGTGTTCAAGAACATTAAAGGACAAGGAAGTAAACCAAAGCTATTCCTACATAAGCACGGACTAAGTAACTGACAATTCAGAAGAGAGCTAAAAGGCTCCAGCTGTATGAAGGGATTAGGATGACATAAAAAAACCCAAAAACCGCAAGCCTGAGTGGCTTATTTCCCCACAAAACAAAAATGCAATTAAGACTTTAATGGCATTTTTCTTTAAAAAAAGCCTGCAACACCAATTACACACATGAAAGTACCCCATCTAGAATGTAACTGCAATTATAAATGGCTAATCACTGTGACAATAAATAAAAAACCATACCACAGTGTTTTACCACTTTATGATGTGAGGAATGAGGGTCCTGAAATTCCTCTGAGTTTGGGTAAACTCCCTATAAAAAGGGAATTCTGCATATAAACTGAGGGGCTAACTCCAAAAAGCAAGTTAAAGACATCAGGCCCTAAGCTCAAAGAAGGTGCCCATGGGACTGAAGTAGGTGTCTAAGTGATCCTTACTAGAGAACACTTATCTCTTCTCCGTATCTTGAAAGTGGTGTCAGACAGCATGTGGAGACAGAGAGAAAACAAAAATACTGACAACACAAGGTCAGCTGTGGGGAAGAGAGACTTGCATCTCTTTACATGTTCCTTTGCTTTGTGTGCACCTCACATCAAACACATGCATCCATCCAAGAACCTCTTATTTTTTGCAATGGTGCAATCATTTTCAATATTACACAAATCCTTTCCCCAAGACTTTTAGGAAACCAGTGGTCTCATGAGTAACTGACTTACAGAATCTTTTGAAAAATCTAGGTTATTTATTTCCCAGTAGCTGGCTGTTCTTCCATGCTCCATTTGCTGTCCTTTTCCTTCCCAATGCATTCTGTTTCAATTAATGCACTTTCATCGCCACAAGACACAGACGATTGACTAACAAGACAATTTGCATTTGGAGGGAAAGGTCACAGATTAATAAAAGCTAAAAATTACAACCTACTTTTTGTAAGAAATGATTCAAACATAAGACACTGAAGGCCACCTTCTATCACAAAGTGACCAATCATGCCAAAAGAGGCTGATTTTTCTTTCTCCTATTTCCTTCCTCAAAAACACACAACAGAGCAGGTACTGGATAAAGAGATGAAAACTTACCAAGCCTGGCACACAGCACAGTCATGTGAGTCTCACTTTCTTAGGCAAAACACAGGATATGGGTCAGAAAACATGAATTGTCTTAGCACTTTGACAATAAACTTTGCCTGGCAATGTTACAATTAACTTCAAAATAAGCCAAAAATTTGTCAGACCAATTGCTTTTGTTTTTCGTGGATGCAGACCAACTTTGTGTCATGATTATACTTTTAAGAAAAGTTCAAGTTCAACTTTACATAAGCTCCCTTTTTTTTTTTGAAGACCATAATTTATGACTGGAAATTTTGACCAGAGCAAAATTCTGAGTAGTTAATGCAACTTATGTAGATTGTCAGTCTAAAAACCAGCCTTGTTTCCTTTAGTCATTTGTAATACTCATAGGAAGCAGCTCATCTCATGTGCTTCTTCAGCAACCAGTTTATCTTTCTCAGGAGATGAATTACAGTGAGGAATGAGGGTTCCCAGAACTGACTAAAAGCAGTTGATATTTAAGTTACTCAGTTGACAAATTATTGTTATTTCTCTGTATGCATGAGGACTTCTTTCTTTTTCTCTTTTGAAGACTAAAACCAGTACTTTACTTTCCTTTTTTAGTAATCTTGGTAAACTGAGAAAAAGCTAAAATACATGGAAGCCCTCTCCTCCATGCAGCGTAACAACACACCACCCATAAGGAGTAGGGATCATCCAGACAACCAACCTATGCTTCAGGACAAGACAAATTCCACCCCACCTCTCCCCAGTCTAGTACTCACAAGAAGGACAAAGAAAGAGACTGGGGAGATAATACACAGAAAAACAAGGTTTCTACTGCTCCCACTGAAACCTGTTAGCTTGTTCTCTGAACTGAAAGCCAGACCTGGTTCAGATTTAGAGACAACTATTACATGCTGATGTTCCAGTTAAATCATTACTGTTTACACAATTTACCTTCTAAAAAAGCGTGGATATACCAAGGTAGAATACTACGAAATTGTTAGCATATTATGCTAATACATTAATTTGTAATACTTAATACTTATAATAATTATATTATACAGAGGTGAATTTAATTTTTCTCTTATACAAAATCTGATCAGGGCGTTTCAGAATGTCCCTGGAGGATGCTGAGGATCCTCCACTGCCACCATAACTTTTTTGGGGTAACATTCCAAAATCTACCAACATGCTGTCCTAGGAGAACTAGAGAAGAAAGCCCAGAGTTTCCTGGAAAGAACCAAGCATGAGAACCACAGACAAGCTGACCCAGACCAGTGCTTTTCCCTGGAGCAAAATGCTCATTACAGTTATTAGAACTTACGCACGGCCAGCGAGGAGACTCGAGCCCGAAGGCTGCCACTGTCAAGTCACTGCAAGGAGCCTGTGCTGAAGTGCAGGGCTGGCCCATCTTTGTCAGCAGAATGACTTTAAGGATCCAGAACTCGCCCCCCAGCCGGCAATTTGACCGTACCAGACTGGAGAGATGCGGTCAGTTCTCACCAGTCACATCCCCCCAGCCCCACTGGTACGTGTGGCACCACGGAGCTCAGAGCTACAAACTCAAGCTAATGAATGCTGTCAGATCACTAAATTAGTGAATGGACACAAGTCAGGAAATGTCATTCAAAAAAGCTCTGCATCACACACAGCACGGCTCTGAGTGTTTCTGAGGCCCTGCCACAGACATCATTTCACTGCAACATTTATGAAAGGTAACATGCTCCTGCCTTCAAACACAACACTAGATGGTTCTTGAAATTAGACTGAAATTGTGTAATTTTGTATCTTACAGGATCTTCCACAACAGTGACGGAAATTAAAGCAAATGGTACTATGCATCATATAAAAACTTTGGAGAAATCTTTAGTGGTCATTTTTCATTCTTGTCAAACTACTCATCAAAATGCCTTATTTCATGATTAATTCATTCCCCCTTATCTGTGCTTGAAGCAAAATGAAAAAACATGGTTCACCAGTGCCAGGACTTTTTAAAGTTATTTTTTGGAGGTACCTTCAGGCCAGCAAGTCACAACTTCAGATATATTAAAGAAGAACTATAATTTTTCAAGAAGCTCCAGCTGGGTTTGGATTGCAGATGTCATGTTTACAACATACAGCTTTGAGACAGTCTTACAACTTCTGGAGATTAACAGAAAATCCAGTTTCCTCCGAATGAAACCACTACGAAGAAAAATCAAAAATTTCTGCTTACCTTTGTCATTGCTGCTTGTTGGGGTTGGAGGGGGAAGTCCAGGCTTAGATTTGTCGTAGTTGTTAAAGCTCTGGCTGCGTCGGTTGTTGGCACTGATGGAACCACGAGCTTTGGCCTCGCTGCCCGCAGCGGACACCCTCGTGGTGGGACCTGGAAGTCTGGTGGAAGAATTACAGCATGATTAAACACAGGTAGAAAGCACTCTGGGGAAGAGTCTATGGGATACCATGCATAAGCTGAAAACAAAAGATCAACAGCACAAGTATAGACTCATAAGGGTCTTTCTGCTTCCGTAAGAACAAATCAAAGAATCATCTTAGATGAAAAGTTTATGTCAAACAAGATACAGTCTGAATTGTTTTACACCAGAAAAAAAGCCCTGAGACAAAATTAACAGTCACCTGCCATAAATCTGCTGAATTGGAAATAGTTACAGGTAAATTCAGTGGAGCAATACCACTGGCAAAAGGTTAAGAGTAAGTGAGGCACTGATGTTCTTAAACCAGACTGCCGGAGACTTCGTCACATGCCGCCCACATAAGGGCTACCCTTATTTCAGAAATAACAATGAGATGGCACCTGGCTGCCTTTTCCCTTGTAGAGAAGCACATCACATCGCTGCCCTGGCAGCTACAAAGCTCAGCAGCCAAGCCCAGCAAAACTTTTACTTGGTTTAATTACTTAAGCCTATATAAATCACACAAAGCTTCAGTACCCTCTCCTAGAGTAACCACATCATCAGTGAGCTGGTATAAGCCTCTGGTTTAAACTGGGCATCTGTCTCCTCCAGCATTTTCTTACCATAGCCTGTATTTACCAGATTTAGCTGATTAACTAGGAAAAAAAATGCAGTTATTTTGGAGTAAGTACACAAGCTTTTATGCTTTTCAGGCAAAAAGGAAGGTGGAAGACTTCTCTAAAAAGCCCAAGAGAATCAGGAAAGCCACTGGCATCACATCTCAGAACACTTCAAAGCCAACATTCACACACAGATCTTTTTAAAGCTTCTCTATATAAAATACAAAAATATATTTAAATAACTTGTGTCAATAATAAGATAAAAGGAAGAAGTCCCAGTTGTCAGAGAGAGTGGGGATGACCAAATCACCGCTGTGCCTCTGAGAGAAGGAAGAGAAGCCAGGAAGGAACCTGGCAGGGCTTCCTAAATAAACTGACTTCTCCAAGACTAGTGAAGAAATAGAAAATATGAAAAAAACCATGAAGAAAAAGCCAAAATGTCAGAAGCTGCATGCACATGCTTTCAAAGCTCAGAAGAGTCTAAGACACAAGGGCATCATTCAAATACAAACCCAAAAATTAATTTACAAGCTCAAACCACCACAGATTCAGCACAGCACATCATGGTTCTGAGGTTGACTTTTAGACAAGTCTCTCAAATTATCCAGCTTTTTCCAGCACTGCGGAGTGCTAAAAAGTTGTCCATACTCATCATTGCAGCAAGGGACCCATGAGAAAACCCCAGAGAGGCTCCATCCACTGTAGAGGAGACCACAGGGGAAGAAGCTGAGGGCAACCAGTGACTAAAACTGTTTGAGAACTTGAAAGTCACCAGGACAAGGAAGTTCATAAAAAGTTCATTTTGTTTGACAGGAAATGAGCTAGGTTTTCTACAAGGTACCTCAGGCCAAAGTTTTTACCCAGTTTTGAAACACTGAGTATGGGGCACCCACCCCAGAATGGCTCCCCAGAGGGCTCCAGTATGGGAGGGGAGTTTCCCAGTAGTAGGGAAGGGACGATCTCCCTGTACTGCTGGATAAAAAAAGGCTCCCCACACATATCCACACAGGTTTTGCAAAGCTGTCACATTTTAAAGTAAATAAAGCTCCTCAAACCATGTGACCACTTAAGAAGTGACAAGTTTTCCATTTGAATCAGTATTACCAGTGCCAATAAAAACACAAGAATAAAAAACCTATGTGCTAAAAACACTCTTGAAGATACCCTTTCTCTTAGACTTTTTTTTCTCCCCACTGTATTTTAATTAACTGGTTTAAGCCCCTGCTTTTGCTATTAGGTCAAGATACTTCACAGCAGTGCCTGTGAAATCTAAGGAAAAAAATCAGGTTCAGGGAGACACTTCTCTGGGTTCTTGCTATTTGGAGAGAAGGTACTGAGCTTGGAGAACTCTCTCTTTAACTACTCCTCAGCACCTCTGTTAAGCAAATATGAGCTGTCAAGCCATAATTATGATCAAGGAAGAACATGAAAAGGAAACTTGGAACTTTTTAACAGGGATTATTCTGCAGAGATTCACTGTTACCATAAAAGAAATAAGATGCAGGAAATAAATCCAAATTATACAGCAAAAAAAACAATCTATACGTACTGAATAAAGATCATAAGCTATAGTTCACAAGCTTAGCAAAAATGATATGGTATAATTTACCAATGTAAAACTATATTCTAGTCAAACATTTGAATATATTATAATAGTAAAATAAATAGGATTAATAACCAGATTAATAACCACAGCAACCCTCACGATCACTGAGATGAGATGGTCAGATGAGCTGGCATGCAAGTCATGCTGGGATCCAGGGAAAAAACAAATACCTAAGAATCACTTCCAGGGAGATTACAAGTGCTGAGTGTGAGAGCACTGGGAACAGCAGGGGCTCTGATGAGCCAGAGCTCATCGTGCAGGTGATACTCTCCCCTCTAGCTGAGACACTGGCCTGATGCAGCTCAGACGGGGGATGGAGCTAGATGATCTTTAAGGTCACTTCTATGATTCTGTGATTTCAATAGTACAGATCAAAATATAATTGATACAGCGGGGAAAGAACTCCCAGAACCATGTTTTGTTCTCAAAAGCAAAAGCTCCTAAGAACAAGAAAATCAAATTATTTCCCTGTGGGCCAAAACGCATTCCACACCTCAAAAAAAAAAGAGAAAAAAAATTAAATCCATCTAAAACTTCCACATTTCAGCCTCTTGTAAAGGCCTAGTTATAAAGTGCTTTCAACAGGAACCCTAAACATGCACCCAGAAATATTGCAGAAGGATTATTCATGCTTTGCAGAAGATGAAGAAATGCTAACCTAGAAGACCTTTTCTGACCAAGAGTGAATCGGATGATTTTGCTTTGAGATGAGTCCCTGGGAGATGCACTGTGACAGGAAAGAAAAAGCGGAAGAGAACATTGAACAAAGAAACTTATTTTTTTTCCTTAATCCACTGAACGTAGTGACTGGTTTTAGGGAGAAAAGGGTTTTTTATTAATTTCACAGGAATATAATGCTTCTTGCCCAAGTATGACTTCAGGTCAAAACCACTACAATCTGATATTAATTAATTTTTACAGAGTAATGAACATGCAAATCTGCATGCAACCCCCAACCCTATTCCTCTTTTCCTTCTCAATCCTTTATTACATATATTTTCTGTAGAATCTGAGCAATTTGACTTTCGTACATACTAAGAAAACGTGACACTGAAGATCTTCAGGATATATCTATTTTTCAATTATTTGAAAGCCAGCTCAATCTACATAATGGACTAAAAATATCAAAACAGTGTTCAGCATCTCAGCATGTTTTTGACAGAAAAGTTGCAGAAATCTCTTCAAACACATCTTTGGTTTAAAGTAATTATTTCCTGTACAAGCTTATACATGCTGTAGCAACACTATGTTTTTCAATTATACAAAACTATTGTTTACCCCCAAATGAGCATAATTTTTGAAGAAAGACATAAAAGCCAAACCCAAATAACCTCTGAGTAGTGTCACTTGGAAGGCTTCAGTTAAACTGTTTATATCCCTCATAAGGCAGCACTTAAGCCAGGGTTCACCTCAATGTGTGTTAACACAAACAAGCCTCAATTTGAGATATTTGAAAATAAAAAAGCCTTCCTACTTTAGTAACTACAAATATGATTTCTGCTTTTAATTCTGCTTCTTATCCCCAATAAACTCTCCCTGTTTTAGCAGGGGAAGGGTAAGACCAGTAGAAGGATGCACATGCATTTACTGTGGTACTGCCTCAGAAACTGCTTTTATTCCAACCTGGACAGAGCACTCCTAGTATTAAAAACATTCAAGGAATAAAACCCCTTTCTATTCATCTGTACTCTGATCTAGGAGTGCCAACAAACACCAACTAAGAAAATTATTTTTCATGTAAAGCCAGCAGCATATTATTTTCGACCAAAAGTCTAGATTTGATTTTGATTGCTGCCAGGTGTTATGAGCTCTATTTCTTTTACCCCTGTCAGAGTAACCCTTCCCTACAGTGGAAGGTAACCCTTCCATTTCTTAGTGGGGACTGAAACTCTTGTAATCTGAGAACTGAAGTTCGTTTTCATATGCCTAAAATGTGTGTTTTCTAAGGGAAACAATGTGCATGCTTTGTGAGTAGAAAGAAGCAAAAAGGAATAGTGAGAAAAACATCCTTTTAAAATCCTGTGGCTACTTGGTCCAGCAGGGATGCTACACCCATGGGGCTGCAGATTTCCAGCACTGAGAATGTATTTAAACACACATTTTGATTTCCAAAGGCACGAAGTCAATTGCTACCCAGCATTCCATTCCCAACACACTTTATTCTAGAGCAGAATGAAGGAAAGGAGCTCCTTTGGCTTTTTAAGACCTTCAATGAGAAGCAAAAAAAAAGAGATAAATAACGAAAAAAAAAACAGCTTTAGGAGATTTTCCCACCTGGACTGCATTTCTGGTTGTGCTTTGAACTGATGCTGCAGAGCTTGTGGGGGCTGTTGGCACGGAGTGTGGAGCGGAGCTGGCACCTGCTGCTGCGGGACCCCCACCTGGCACTGGGACGGAGGCCCTGCTTGCTGGGACGGATGGTGGTGGGGCTGCTGCTGCTGCTGCTGCTGCTTGTATCGAGACAGGCTGAAGAAGAGGCCCAGGATGGCCTTTAGATTCCCATTCCTGATTTCTGCAAGGCAAAGTTGAGAAGTCACTCGTCAGCCATCAGTGGGGTTTTTTTCTCCGACAGTGCAGCGGGTCAGCCACTGCAACCCCAGAACACTGTCTGAACTGAGCTCCTTTGGGATATCCTTTAGGATAAGTTTCTTTCTGCACATCTAATTGGCATTACAGTTGACTGCCAGTGAGCACCAAGGACAAGTAAATAACTAATCTCTTCCCCGCGGTGACTGAGCAATATATCACATTTCTGTTGCAGTCAGTGTTAATGCCAGCATGCTTAAAAAGCAAGTCCCTGTAAATCTTTCCTTCAAACTAAAGTAGCTAAAAACCCCAAAACAGAACCCCCCCAACAACAATTGTATTAAGGAGAACACACTGGAAATGATTTCTCAGGCCTAAACTTGCACAAGGAGGAAACTAGTCTGGTCTCACACATATTTCTGGAATATCAGACTAATCGTTTCCACAAAGAAAATTTGATAAAAGTTTTGCACTAGCAAATATGGTTATTGGGTGACCTAGCTGTATTCAAACAGCTTTGATACTATCACAAGCCAGTAAGGGATGAACACCCAATGCACCTAAAGATAGCTTGACAGTGAATATATAACCTTTTAAATTCCTAAATGTCATCCTGTTCTTCTGTGCAATATCAAATGCAAAAATGTAAAAGCAAACAGAAATACAAAGCAGAAGAGGTGTATCAGACCATGCACTTAACCACCGTATTATACTTAATACGCAAAAGGGCAAATTCTTCCTTGCACACAACCTTAATGTGCTGTGACTTAATTATTGAGCATGTTTTATTTCCTAAATTTAACAAGTGAATTTAAAAAGCTACATCAAACAGCTGAACTTTTGCCAGTGTTGTACAGATCACTTGAACTAATACAGCTCACTGCTGCCCTGTGAGAGAGAAAGAAGAAAAGGACATGTGGCAAGACAGGGGCAAGCACAAAGTCAAGAACCAAAATTTTCATTTCTGTTCCCAGGTCTGGCTGAAAGGTTGCTCTGAGTTTGTGATGGGCCCCACTCCATCCTTTACTCCCTCTTCCAGCCACGTTTCTGCTCACATTGCTCATCTTTGCTGTATAAACAAACTTCTGCTCCTAATCCTAAACAAATCTGAGGCTCATGGTTCAAAGCTGTTGTTCCCCTTTCTGCACCAGCTTCCAGCTTTGGTCTCCTTGTCTACCTGCACCGCAGTCTACTTTCCTTTCCCAGCCACTAATACAATTTACTTTCTTTCTTAAATTTGTCTCCGCCCATGCCCATGTCCTCAGAGAATATTAGAACTTCTCTAAGTGGCCCTGGTCATCACCCAGACTCAGGATATTCCTTTCCTCTCATACGTCTTGACTCAGTTTCCCTACCCATTTTTTCCTCCCTGCAGCCTGGCCCCTCCATCAGTGCTGTCTCCCACCACTGACCCCCCATTCCCTTGTTTAAAGGATTATCATTCCCAGGGCCCTTCAGCAGACATTTTCAGTCTTCCTTTGTTTTCTTGGCCAATTTTAGTCTCTTCCTAAACAATGGGTTCCCAATTAATCCTGCCTGTTTTGCCTTTCCCTAGCCCATTCCTGCTCCCATGCAGTGCTATGCACAAACCCACCCTTCCCTCACTGCACCAGGTAGGTTCCTTCTCTAATCCGCAGGTTCTCTTCAATAATCTGTGTTTAGCTTGGGAGGACAAGGATGGAAGTAGACAATAAAGTAAAAGAGACACAAAATACAGCAGAACACAGAAACAAGGATTTCCTTATCTCCAGTAAAGAACTCAAATTACTCACAGAACTGTAAGGAAAGTAGCATTTAATCACAGGTTGAAGCATAACTAAACAGACCCAGAGGCACTGGGAAGCTTAACTGCACAAATACAGGCCAGAAGATAAAAGAAATTACCATGAGCTTGCTTGTTTAAATTTAGCAAAGCTATATGCAACTGGAAACTGATTTCCATGTGAAGTGAGAGGCAATTATAACAACAACCCACCTACGACCTGCTGCTTTCTATGGCTGCCTGTTTTCTGCTGTGTTTATCAGAAGAGCAACCTGCTTTTGACCAAATAAAGATAATCAAAAGAAAACTTCTAGTGAGTTAAAGGAGTCTCCTTCCCTCTGGATTTGAAGCAAAACATTTTAAATCAGACTTTCAGAGGTACCTCTGTTTCTTTTATCTTAAAAACTGAGGTTAATTCTGGCAGTTCTACCCTGCACTTCATACAAAAGGAGTATTTCAAAGAGTCCTTCAGCCTCACTGCACTCTGCACATCGGCAGAGTCTCAAATGCTTCCTGCTTCAAGTCCTCTCCAGTCCATGGTCAGCTCCAGTATCACATTAACTCAGATAAGGACAAGTATGTCACCCACCCATTCTAAATGTGGAGCCAAAAATTACTGTCCTGGATATTGGGAACAAACACTCCAGACACTTGAGAGGAAACTGGAATTTGGTTTTCACAGGAAACCCCACAAATCTACTCTTTGGAGATTTCCACCCTGAGATATCTCTGTTGGTGCCTCTTTCCCCTACACCACTGCTCCATGATGTCTTCAGCTGATCATTATCCAGCTCACCTGTCACCCAGAGGAGGTGCAGCTGCTTATCTGTGACATCAATTTGAGTTTCTACTGCACATTTATGTCCTCCACAATCTCGGCAGCAAGGAGATATTGTGTGAAGGAGAGCAAGTTTTGTTGGGCAGCTGCAATTCCAGGAGTCTAAAACCTAGCTTGGTGTGGAGACAAGTCTAAGAGCAGGGGTATCGAAAGACAGCTCAAAGAATGCACAATAAAAAATTGCAGCAAGAAGTGAAAAGGTCTGCAGCTCTCCACAGCTTTCTTTAGTAACTACAAATGGAGGTTTTAGATCTTTGATAAGGGGATGCCTTTTTGCCTCCACATTTCTGGGGAAGGCGCCTGCTTCTAGCACAGCATGGTCATCATCAGTGATGGCAGATCCTCAGCATCTCCATGGCATAAATCCATAAAAACAGACTCTCTGTAAGTGGCACGCACATATCAAAGCAGGATTTTTCAACACTGGAAGGGTATGACACACGCAGTCCCAAATTATTTCAACATTTAGGAGTCATCCAAATTCCCTTTTTGAATCATTAACTTCCCTCCACACTGAAGCTGCCCTATTGAAAAATACGTGCTCTTAACAAACCCAGGAGATTTCAGTGATTATTCCCGTTTGGAAGCAATCACAACCTTTTCCTTCCTCCTAGATGAGGACCTGCCAGTGAAGTAAATAAAGTTATTTGCAGCTGACCTAGCAGGTCTTGGCAACTTGCACAGAGACGCTGGCTCTTTGGTAACAACATTCCTCACTTTAAACCATTCTGTGTTCCTCAACTCAGTTTCGGAGTGACTAGAAAGAGAAATTTACTGTTGCATTCAAGCCTTTTAACTTATTTTATAAAAATATATTCATTCCCTCCCTCTCTCTAGTTGCCATTCTCTTCTTTCAATGTTAGTGGTGGAGCCAGACAATGTTCTCATTTATATGCTGGCAGCAAATATTACCGGTCCCTTCTTAGCTTCCGTGTGATTTAATACACTAATTCCTAGATAGTGTAAAAGAAAGGGAGAAATCCCAAATCAGTGAGGCCATGGGATAACATGTATCCTGCTGGGCCTGACTTGTGACTTGGCAGGAGAGCCCTGAGCATTAATCATGCTGTCCCTTCCCCAGCGTGAGCAACACGACACTGCCAACTTTGTACACCCAGGCGGTTTTCTCGTCACTGATCTGCGATTTCACTTAGATTTTACCTTCTATCACGACAGGTAAATAATGTGAAATGTATTTTTACAATATTTCCATGCTAAGGTCAAAATTGGCTTTTACAACTGACTCAGCTGCATTTTCTTTTTAATAATTTCCTGGCAAACAAACTTTCTGCTGTTTGAAGTTTTGAAAGCTCATGCTTTCTTTTCTTGACATGAGAATCCTTCAGATTGTAACTGAGCAATTGAGGCATATAATGCTGGCACCACTCAGGCAGAGCATAGTAAAGCTTCTCTTTGGAGGAAAATACTTATTGCTGTTCTAACCCAGCCTAAGAATGCACCTAACACTCAGCCTCCTCTTCTACTAGTTGTGCTTTATTCAGGTTAGAACAGTGCATTCTAAGTATCTGCTATTTTGCTGCAGCCTCCTGCTCCAAACTAAGTTTGTGAAGAGACTCAGTCATCAAATGTAACTTTGAAGTCTCACCTGATGCAACACATTCAATTATTTGCTCTGTAAAGCACTGATGGAGATGTCACATAATATATTCAGCTACTGAACCCACCTGCTTTTCCAGCATATTTAAATGAAAATACAAGTGAAAGCTGGTGCTGAGGATGACAGAAATCTGTTTGATCTCTTAATAAGATAATAGCTATACAGCTTCTGAGCCAACAGGTACCACAGATCCTGGCAGATATGCACTGGCATAAGGGAATAGAGTAAACCTAGTTTGGTTTCAGAAAAATTCTGATGCCCTTAAAAAGCAGAGTGATTAATTAGAAGTCAAAAAGTCTTTTTGTTTTGGCTCAAAACATTTGGATTTGATTGTTTTGTGCACGTGGAAATGAGAAAAATCTTTAAAATGAGAAGAAAGTAGGATTGTTATTCAGTTAAGAGAGTAACTGAAGAACAAGGAAATAAATTTTTCTCTCAAAAGGCAAACAACTGACAGCAGTTCACTTATATCTGTAAAATACACACTGATCAATATGCAAATTATAGAACTGAGGTAAGAAACTTCTGGTTTTAAGCAGAAAGTAAAGAAGTGACTGAATTCTCATTTGGTCTCATTGATTATTGTTACAAGTCAGCTGTGTAGAAATTAGATATGTATTTTATCTACCTTTCACACTGAGATGGGGAAAAAAAGAAGTAAAGATTGTCAGAATTTTAAATTAACCTTATTAATCTCCATTACACTCGATGTTCTAGTTGCAATCACAGGTAGTAATTCAGGTTCCTCATTTAACATGAAATCTTAAAAAACCAATGGACTCACCTTCTGCTGACAACCCCTGGATGTTAATCCCCTTAGCAGCCAAGAAACTCAGGCATGCATCTATGTTTTCAATCTGTTCAAGAACAAACAAACAAACAAAAAAATTAAAAAAAAAAGGTGACACAAAAAGCAAATGCATTGTAATAATGATTCACTACCATCATCCACCACCCCTGAGTGCACTCAGACTTTGCATCCCATAAAAAGTCCCTTTGCTCACGATGTGGAAACCATAGCATGAAACCCTCTCCGTTACTGAGGTCCTAAATGGATTATTCCATTGATTATAAACTGATTCTTCCATGGGTCAGGGCTTTCTGTTATTTGCATTTGCATGAAGCAGGTTGGTTCATGCCCCAACCACCACAGGCAATCACTGCATTTCTTACTAGAGGGTCAAGGATGTTCTGCGCCAGGAACTGAAACCTACAACAAGTATAACAAACATGAAACTGAAAATAAACATGGAGGCCATTTGTTTGAGGAGGCAGATTGCCACTTGCTCTGAAGTTGACAGCTGGCAAAAGTTTCCAGCCACGCCAACAGTTGAATATAAAAGCTGTAACTGGAACCCCCAGCCGGAATGTGAAACACGCTCCCTCACGGCATTCCCCACGAGTCAGAAACACCAGGCCACTCTGGTCACTCGCTGAGTCCTGTCCCTCACACAGATGGTACAATGGAAACAAGTTTCATGGGATAAAATGAATTTTCACCAGGTAGGCACTTGTGCACAACAGGTCTGGCTGTCAGTTGCTACACACAGCTCTGGTTGCTATACACAGACTGGACCTAAACCCTACCTAAGAAAGTGGACTCCAGAGAGGCTGGATGAGTCAGGAATGTTTTCCACTCTATCTCAGCACTACAATGGGGATCTTGCAGTAGCCTCACACCTAATTTGCCACCAAGCTCCCACTGAAGCTCTGCTGTCATAACCACAAGATGCAGAGAGATGCCAGCCCCCACCTTGGACCAAAGCACTTCCATGCAAAAGCCTAAGCTTGGACACCTCTGCAAGGAACAACATTTTAGGAAATACCACGTTTTGTGTGTGGTTACACAAAAAACTTTTGGATTATACTGTTGAGCAACTTTTTTATTTAACCATGGTAATCAGCAAGTGATAAAATAGAGTCTTTGTGCTTGAACATCTCTCAAACATTGATTTAATAATTCCTGAAACATTGCAACCAAAAACTGCATCCACTGTATGCATAAGGAAGGAGACAGACACCAAGCCCCACACTTGGTCTCACGTAACAACCTTTATTCTGTGAAGTGTGGAGACATCAAAAGGAAACATGAAAATCCAGCTGCCCTGTAAGCTCCTGCCTGCCCTCAAAAAAATACACAAGTGAGAGCTAAGGCAGCATTTTAGAACCTGAGCTCCCAGCAACAGACCTGAGCTCCCTGTCCTGCTCAAAGTAATAAAAAAGGACCAGGAAAGCTACCAGGAAACCTCCCACATGGATTTCTCTCAGGGTACATTAATTTATTGTCTATAACTATAACAATAAAAACATTTTCTTCTATCGTGGGGGGGGGGGGGTGGTGTGAAGTTATTGGCATTGCTGAACTGTGATTTCAACAATTAGAAACACTTTTATCAACCTCATTATATTTTGAGATATAATATAAAGTACACAAAGTATATAGTACACTTTGAGTAAATGATATACTCCAAAATCCAGAGAGGTACCAAAATACATTTCCTGTACTGCTCAGACCTTAAAGCTTGGAGCAGGGTGCAGTTCAAAGGTTCATTTATCCACAGTTCAGTATGATCCAACAGTCAATTGATCCATTTCCTTCTTCAGTACTCAACCACCCTTTCAAGTTTTCAACATGGCTCTTTTATTGAGGTGATTTGGGACTTGGCCAGAAAACCAAAGTTCACCTTTTCAAGAATAAACACCACATAAAAGGATCAATCCATTCCTACTACCTGCACTTAACAAGCTGCATCATTCCAAGAACATTTCCAGACTTCCCCAGCTGTGAGCAGATGTCTCCTCTCCCAATAAGCAGGTTAGTGACTACGATAAGCAATATCTCATCCCCACTCCAAATCTGCAGCTCTCTCAGTCCTGCTCTGCTTGCTTCTCTTCCCAGGCCCCTCATCTTTGCATAAACTCTCTTTTAGGACAGAGTGAGCACAGCATTAAGATTTACATCTGGGTAGTGAGTTCCTCATCCATGTCCTCTTTCTTGGTGCTATATAGCAGTCTTTACTGATGTCCTAATCTCATCCTATTCAGATTCAAGGAGTCCCGCCTTTAAAATCATTCCATTTCTCCTATGGGATAACCCCCCAGTTTTTCTGAGCATTGTAGCCACTGAATTAAGATACAGCACTCCCGTCCCCAGACTGATGGATGACCCTCCCTCACAGGTCTGTATCTGGACCACAGGCTGAGCAACCTGGAACCTCACTGCCACATGAAAGGTCAGATGGGCTGCCTTGCCAAGCCAGTGGTAATGCCCTGCTAAAAGCTGTGAGAAACAGGGGCTCTTGGGTACTGTACTGGTATGGAAAATACCCTAATTCCATCAGGCATGATGAAAAAAAGTGGGAGTAACAGGGATGTGCAAAAGTAAACCCTTTATATTCAGAAAACAAAGAACTAGGATAAGATCCTGTGGGGATGTACAGCACTGCACATATGAGGAATTCACTAAAAGAATGAAACTGAAAGATATAAAGGCATCAATAACTGATAAGATTTACACAGTATCTGTGATATTAACAATGTTACATGGCAGCGTGGCAGGAATGTGAGGAATTAGTTGATTTTGAAGGAAAAACTGAGCTTGAAAAAGAAAACAGAAAGAGATTAGAGAAAATCCAAGAAGAAAGTGAAACACTGAATGAAGGATTATAGCTAAAGCGATTAAAATTTAGTGTTGGTAAGAATTCAAGGTCCTTCCCACACAACAACTGCTGGCCTGAGTCAAGAACCCTGTTCTTGGCTGAATCAGTCTAATGCCTCAGAAACCACGCTGCTTGTTTGACGAGGTGAGTTCCCAACAATGCAACGTGTCATGAATTTCACTCACAAAAGCTCCAAGGAAGGATTCTGCCTCTGGCCCCTGCTGTATCAACTATTAATGATATGAAAATCTTGTTTTATGGAGAAAGATGCCCCCAGTGCAGGCAGGGCTGGAGATAACAAGCTCTTCTGAAGCAGCAGTGTGGTAGGTAGACCATTTAGATGTGTGTAGGATAGAGGTGAAGTTTCTGGATAGATCTCAGCTAGATGGTAGGAAAAAAATTTTTCCCTGTGAGAGTGGTGAGGCCCTGGCACAGAGAGCTGTGGCTGCCCCTGGATCCCTGGAAATGTTCAAGGCCAGGTTGGATGGGGCTTGGAGCAACCTGGGATAGTGGAAGGTGTCCCTGTCCATGGCAGGGAATTGGAATGAGATGGTCCATAAAGTCCCTTCCAACCCAAACCATTCTATGATTCTCAGCAAAACCCCAATGACTCTACATCCTGGTGACTTCCAACACAAAGTACAGCTGCCTCCTTGTAATTACAGCATTCAGCAGCAAATCATCACCCAACTCTGTGGGCCCTTCTTTTGCCAAGTCCACATACTGCTTAAACATTTAAGCAGATGTGAAAGGACTGGATTTGCCAAAGGGGAGTGGATATTTTCTGTTTCACTATGAGCTACAATTGTTTTTTGGCTGACAATTCTGATTTCTCACTTGCTTTGTTTAACACAGCAAAAGCAAAGCAGGAAAGATGGCAGCTGGATGCTCTCATTTCCTGCCTATCCAAAACAGGGGAAAGCTGTGCAAAAAAAGGAAAACCAAGCACAGCCATCCACAGTGATTATCTCACTCGGAAACATTACCAGGAGTATCCAAAACTGAGCCTTATTAAACTTCCTGGCCAAAATCATCAAATGACTTTGCAATTTTAGACTGCCACATTTAAACTATTTCAGGCGTAATCAACTATCAACATGTGCTGTCAGTCCCACATCATTGTATGACAGGTATTTATTCTGAGATGTCCCTAAATGCCAACTGAGGACTGCTGAGCCCACACCAGAGGGGCTGCCAGCCTCCAGGGCTCTTCCTCCTCCTCTCTTTTAATTAGGAGATTATGAGAAAAAAACCCCCAACAGCCCCGCAGAATTAAATTTCTGTTGAGACATAAGATATCAAGTGTCATCACTCCCATTCTCATACTCAGAGAGGGAAAAGCTACCAGAAAACTTCCTCTTAACATGAATAACGTGACAAGATGGGAGCAGAAGGCATCATGGCTAAGTATTGTACGTGGAGAACTGTCCAAGACCAGATCATCACACAAGTCTTTGTTCTTGTCATATAGCAGCAATTTCAATTCCTATTCTTGCCAGTGCTAGAGAGAAAACATGCCCTGGCCTGTAAGAGCAGAACAGGATATGCCAGAAACAAATAAAAAAAACCCCAAACCCAAAATATCCCCACCCTGTAGCCCATAAATGGAGACCCACAGGTGGGCACTGACGTGTGTTGAACATTGACTATGTCAGACAAAAACCTGAATATGGAAACTGCCTCCAGCCAAAGCTGTCTGTCCAAGTCAAACACACAAGGCAAAGGATAACCAGTGCTGCCCTTGTCACAGACACGGATGTTTTTCTCAAACAAAAGCCAGAATTAAACTTGTTGTAGGATTCGTCACTTACAAACCAGGGAAGTTTCTCACACTGTGATGCAAGACCTCTGCTCCCAACTTTTACAGCGATAAATGGGGAGTTTTTATGAGCTTACCCAGAAAACCCACTTCTTATACTGAAACCAGTGCTCTCCATTGAACTTGTGGCTCAATGTTATGTGTAGGACATTAATTTTCAGAAGAAAAAAGACTGAATTCATATGAAAGTTTTTAAAGCCTCACAAACCTTTATGCAATATTTCAGCAGACTTCACATACAGTGCAGAAGCAAGGAAATAGCCTAACACAAGCTGTTTCTTAGGACAAAATCTATTCCTTGACTGTATTTTTGAATAGTCTTTTACCCTCATATTTTTATATCCTAAAGTTTAGAAAGAGCCTTAAAATCTTAAGTCATTACATTGGGAATCCTTAGAACCCTGGAGTTTTGGGGGAGGAAGGGCTCTCCATTCCAATAATACCTCATTTGCTCTATTTCCTAAACATACTTATATATAAAAAATACCAAAGCAGAACTGCAAATTCCATTTGTCCCAGAAGGATATAAATACTAAATCTTATGGCTCTGTTTAAAATAAATCTTCATTAGTAGTTATCCCAATCAAAATGTATCTTTTTAAAAAGAAAATAATGTGTCACTCCCCCAGTGTTCATCTGCTGCTCCTGACTGCTTGGATAAAAATGTCTCCCAAAATTAAGTTTCAGGCTTTTGACAGAACTTGGTGGGCACCTTCGAAATAGAATAAAAGATGTAACATAAGGGCAAATTAAGCTAATCCATATTCTGAAGCCAGGTTGTGACAGATCTACCCACAGAAACAACAATCTGTTCAAATGTACGTGAAGAGTTGACTCTTCTCTTAAAATTGCCTTACTTTGGCTTTTTTAAAAACAAGGAAAGTTTGGGCACTAGTCTAAGGCTGGAGAACCAGCCTAAGCCTCATCTCGTGCATCCTCTTCTCTCTGGCCCCAGTAAAACCTTTGCTATCCTGTGTTTCCAGCTCTTCCTGCAGAAATAATGGGACAAATATTCAACATTCACTCCCAACAGTGTGAATAGAAATGAGGGCAGCAAAGCCCCACAGAGAAAACTGTGATTCACACTGCCCAAAATTTCTAATGACAACAAAGAGCATCCAAGGGGCACACTTGTATTGTGAATGGATTCAGGCTGTCCAGGGCAACTCCCAAGGTTTGCCAAAGCTGATGTGCTCAGGGAGGGGTACATGGAGGGTTGTAGAAATGTTCCTGCTTTATTCAGCTTTTCAGGTTTCTTTCAGGTTGTTTTTTTTCAGGTTTATTTATTTAAAACAGAAACTTTCCCATAGGGAAAAACAAAAGTAAAGAGCAATTTCTTTGAAAAATATCCCTGGAAATATTATTTTTGGATTAGCTCTTCAGGATCAGACCTTTGAAAAGTTAAAGTGGATAATTTGTGAATAATTTGAAATCTTGAGATGTTCTAAATTATGATTAAGCAACAACAAGCTTAACTTTGCAAAACAAGTATCAACAAAGAATCCTGCCTCTGGAGAATCATTAATTTAGGATACAGACTAAATGCTCTTGACAAGATTTTAGCACATACCACAGTAACTGTATTTCTTGGCACTGCATCTGTTTATGTGTAACTGAAAAGAGGAAAAGGTGGGGAGAAGCCATGGCTGTGCTCAGTAAACCCACAATGAGGACAGCAGTGACTCTCACAGATGCATTATTTCCACCTTCCCTGGCTCCTCGTGGAAGACCCTTTTCTATCTGGGGCTCCCAGGCTGAAAGTTACGTGCTGTGCAATCAGGAAAAGGGGGAATGGCTTTAAACTGAGAGAGAGCAGGTTTAGATCAGACATTAGGAACAAATTCTTCCCTGTGAGGGTGGTGAGGCCCTGGCACAGGGTGCCCAGCGAAGCTGTGGCTGCCTCTGGATCCCTGGAAGTGTCCAAGGCCAGGCTGGATGGGGCTTGGAGCAACCTGGGATAGTGGAAGGTGTCCCTGCCCCTGGCAGGGAGCTCGGAACTAAGTGGTCTTTACGATCCCTTCCAACCTGAATAATTTAACCATTCTGTGATCAAATCTAAAATAACACCAATATCTAGCAAAGGTGGACTCCTTCCTAAAACATCCTTGAAATCTACATAAACCAGTATTTTTCAAAGTGCACAAGTGCTTAAAAGGAAGGATTGACACTAACACCACTCAGTGCACCAAGCGCTGGCTGCTCCCTGTCCCCAAACACCAGCTCAGACGTTGAAGGCTCTGTGTATCATTAGCTTGAATTTGCAGCAGGAATCCAGGATTTAGCGAAACTTGTTTAGAAAGAACCTCCTGCAATGCAGTCACTGACAGTTGTTCATTTCTAAAAAAGGTCCCTGGGAAGGGAGCTGCGGCCACAGCCCGTTCCCAGGCACAGCGTTCCCTCCCCGCCAGGCTGACAGGCATGCTTGTGCCTGAAGGCTCACAGCTTCACCTGTTCCCAAGGGATTTACTCCAGTGGCACCAACACATATGTGCCCCCTCCTTCCTTGCACCTGGATCCTGGATAACATCTCCTACTGAAATTCCCCTGCATAACTGCTCAGAACAAGTGCAACGATACTGCTGGTACATGTAAAAATAGCTCTGCATAAAAACCAAAAGAATAAAATGCTCTAGATATGCACTACCTTTAATCATAGCTAATTAAAATAACCATTATCACACCGTTACAGTGTATAAGCAATGGCTGGAAATGAAAGATCTGTGACAAGACACAGAGACAAAAAGTTTATTTCTCTGGACTATTTAATTCTTTGTAACAGCTACGATCTGTTTACACAGATATTCCACAGTGAAGAGCTTATCACTACATCTCCTGTAAAAAGAAAGAAACACCCAGGCATGAGAAGTAATTTCCATAAAAATAGCCTTAATTCTTACAGCACAAAGCTGAAGGAGAATAATAAATGAATTTTTACTTCCCCCATCGTCAAATGAAATCAACCTAACCTTTTCTTCTTAGTTAGAAAAGGTTCTTGTCCATGATTTCCCAGTTTTCCCCTTTTATGCCAAGCACAGCAAGAAACTATGTATTTGTAAATTATTGCATAAAAGATATATCTATGTAATAATTTTACATCAGTAATGGTCATGGCAGAAAATTATGTTAATGGTGCTTCTAGACTTTGGGGTAGGTGTAAATGTATAAAGCTGCAGACATCTCCATATACACGTGGAATGACCCTGGCCCCTCAATCCCTTTTGCTGTTTCACGTATTTAGTCCATATGGGGGGGTAGAACCATAGGTATTCAAAATGCAATAAATCCATTTAACTGCAAAATAAATGATCAGAGAATCTAATTCTGTCTTTACAGTGAAGCTTATATATTTCCTTTTTTCCATAAAAATTACTTTGTTGCTCTTTATTGAACCTCACAGTGTTTCAGAGACAGATGATGTACAAATTCTTGCATCACTGTAACGGGTGAAGAATTGAGAGTAGCCCACTGGGGACTACGAAGGTGAGCCATTATGGGAATGAAATGAGAGTGCCAGCAGCAATGTCTCCAAAGGCACCCTATACACCCATCCAAGGGACAGAACAGGAGGCACACACTGCCTTATCACACATCCCTGCATGCTGAAAGAGTTCTGGAAGCCTTCCCCTCCAGAAATGAAACAAATCTCTGTTTAGTGACACTGCCATGCCTCATGGCAGGGAGATGTACATATTGGCCTTTCCTGATCCGGTCCAGCTCTATTTATCCTGTTATTTTCTACACAGGATGATGATGTGGTTTTATTTAGACTGCAAGCTCTGCAGCACAGAAACCTCTGATCCAACCATGCCTATCATTTTACCATGCACAAATGGTAAGCATGGCAGTGTAACAACAGTCTGGGCATCTGGAAAAAAATAGAGACAGTAAAATCAATCTTATCTTGGAGCAAGAGTCATATAAACTGAGGCTGAAGGACAGATAAGTACAAGCAACCTGGCAGATCATCTCTGTAGTAAATCATTCTTGTCTACATCACAACATGGGCTCATACACGACCAACAGAAACCCTGAGAGCTGAAAGAAAATGCTTTCAGCATTCCGGAACTTGCTATTTGGCCACGTCCCTGCACGGGCAGTTGCAGCAGCCAAGCCGGTGTCCGTCACTGGCCAGGCTGGCACAGCACTGGGGGATGTCTTCCCCCTCAGCTGACCTGCAGCTGTGAGGAACTGCACCACAGGTTAGGGCCAGAAGATGCCCATCTGTTACCATGGTAACATCAAACCAGATTAAATTTCTAAACATATGCTCCTGGTAAGTTACAAGCTCCCCAGGCAAAGTGGAGGAAAGCTTAGAAGATGGGAAAGTTGCCTTTACTACATTTGCTCAGCCTTGGAGTTGGATTACTTGAGAATACATGGCTATATTTAACCCCTGGGATATGTTTCCAAAAATCCTACACTAGGAATTCACAGAGAAAAAACGTGCTTGTGATGCTTTTGATCTTCAGCAGAGCTGCTCCCCTGAATTAGCAGCACATGCCCCCGGCAGCAGAGCCCTCTTTGGCTTTGGGGGGCTGGAGCAACAGCATGGCAGATTTATTGCACCTTGCTATGGCAACGTTTGGACAACACTGGCTGTATAAAACTGCTCAAAACGTTTAGAGTGGGTACCTGCTCTCAAAGACCAGAGACAGAATTATTTTCCGTGAGAAAACAAGCAACTAAGAATTTATATTTTTTTTTAACACAGCAGCTCCCTCCCTTAGTGGGTATTACACACACGTAGATAGCTGCTCGGGTGATGCAGATGGTTTCAGCTCCTATCAGTCCTTCATGAATGTGCGAGCCCAGCTATCTCCTCTAAGTATGGGCCACATCACGGCAGCACTCACATTCATTACATCAATTCATTGAAGTGTTCCTGAGAAAAAGAACACAGAAATATGGACAACGTGCCCTACACACTAACTAGTAATGGAGATTTCAACATCTATGCTCTTTCGATAATTAAAGAAAAATTTAAAAATTCATGGAGCTGGGAAGGATCACACTGAGGAGGGAAGTGGGTACCTTTTTCCAACAGCTGAGTTAATATTCTCAGCACTGCTCAATTCAAAACCAAAGTCCCCACCAGGGACTGGAGAATTTCCATACAAACTGTTCCTTGTAGGTGTCACGTACATTACAAAACAGCTCATTGTCAGAACACAAGAAATCAGTCAAATATTAAAATAACAGTCAAACTCCCATTACTGGAAGTAAGGTTTCCTTGAAAATCAAGTTACTGTACTGAAAACACAGCCTTCATCTCAACTTCCATAGAGTTCTTGGGAAGAAATGCTGGCTGTGACCCACACTGCAGTAGAAGATCCCTTATTTGCAAGACAAACAGCAGTAGGAAGAGTGAGTGATATTAGCTTACCACTACAGCTCGGTATCTGCATCAGAAAGAGACAACTCTTAAAAACTTCCTGTCAACACATGAGAAAAAGAAATACCTCACTTTTGCTATTCGAGAACAGATACTTATAGACACAAAGTGATCCTGAAAAATAATAAAGCCTGAGCACCAACCCACAGGCAAACCACAGTAATTTCCTCGCTTATTCATAGGAGGTGCTGTGGTGTTTGTTAAGCCTACGTGCCTTTCTGTTGCTCCAAATTCTTGTCTTGGGTGTCCCACAACTTCCCCAGACATAGGAAGATGAAACTCTGGTATATCCACCCACGGATTCCCCAATTCTCTTCCTTTCAGCACGTTTCAGCTTTGCTATACTTGTACATGTATCATGTAGCACAGACAATTCACACACTTTGGGGTTTTTTATCATTTTACAAATGTAAGTGCTATGAACCTTTTTAGAAGAGGTAACATTCAGCACTTGCAAAGGCACCCACATCAAGAAGAATAATCTGTAGTACCCAGGAGGGCAGGTACTAACCTCCCATATTCTGCAAGATGCCACATGTTAAACTCTAAAATCGTGCCCTTGAAGCAAGGAAGGAAAAAAAAGAAAAATATCTCTGTTTTTTTATAAACAAACAATATTAGCAGAAATAGCCCTACTCAGGTTTATTCACCTAACTCTTCTTTTCAGAAGTGTGCAGGAGAGGAAACTGGCCTTGATTTATTGTCCGTCACCCAGTTATCAAGAACCATGCCAACATTTTCTGGGGTTTTATTTTAAAAACCCAAATGCCGCAGTGATCTCCAAATGTTCTTGGTCCCAGAGCCTGTGCTCCATACAAGTACATCCTCTATTACCCACAGTATTTTCTGCATCCAGCTGGAACTAATCATCAGAATTACAGGCTTTTGTTTAGACAAATATCTACAGTACAAAAATATAGAGGTTTGGGAAAAAAAACCCCGAAACAGATTTTTTGCAGAGGACAAGCTATAGAATAGCCTATAATAGATTATATAAAAGGCAGCCAACTCTTATCTGGAGCAAAGGAAGACAGGGATACTCCCCTCAGCAGAACAACCCAGACAGGATGATAATGGGAGGACAGGTTCTCACCTAAGTGATTTTTCACGGAGCCAGTGGGGTCCTTGTCATTTTTGGCACCGGGATGAGGTTGATAAGCACTGATGGTCCCACATGGTTCTGCAGTACTAAACTTCACTTGACAAGGCTTATTAGCACTGGCTTGGAGCCTGACAGACCCAAGCTGTCTCTAAAGCTCAGTTTGGGCCAATTTGCCTGATGCTCTCCAACACTGGGAACAAGGCAAAGAGGCCAGATCTGGCTCTGCAGAGAGCTCCCTCAAGTTTGGCATCACCGGCTTGGGACTGTGCCACATGGAAGCAAAGACACTTTTTTCCCCCCACTTCCTTTAATGGACTTGGGAAGACACAGATCTGGTCCAGCTTTCTAAGCTGATACACCTGGCTGGGAGTGAGCTGATTCTTCACAGCTCAAGGCATTGGAAGTCTACAAAGGGAAAAGAGGATGGTAGAAGGCTTCCTTCTGAGATCTGTATTTCTATATTCTAGATCTAGATTTCCCTCTGTATTTCTATATAATGACCAAAGTTAAATCTCCCTTTATTGGTGCTATGTTATTTTTTTTTTTAATCCCCCCAAATCTCCTCATCTGTGCTGCTCACCTTTCAAGCACTCTAATATGGGTGTCGCCATTGTACCGAGAAACGGCAAGAACCACGACACAAGTCCAAGGAGAAAATGGAAAATGGAATCATTTTACTAATTACAAGCTGGGTTATGTAACTTGGTTCGCAAGAGAACATGATATGATTGGTCACTTGACCATCTGCCTCTCAGAGTGATTGGTGGAATGTTCTGACACCCATTTCAAAATATTTTCTCTAGTGTACCATAACAGCTTGGAAAACAAGTTCACAGGTGCAAGATAAAGTCTTGGTTTACAAAAATCTCTACACTGTTTTCAGCTAGCTTGCATGAGAAAGGAAAACTTCACAAAATGCTTCAGCAGCTGGAAAATTCCTCTGCTCCTAGCTTTTTAGCATCCACAGATAAGGACACTCTTAACTGAGAGACTCATTTGAAAAAAGACTGGATATTACCTAGGTATCTGGATGGCCTTGCCTCTGCCACCTCTCAGAGCCAGAGGCAGAGACGCAAACACCAGCTCCCACACTCTGCAGGACCCTGTAAGCTGCATTAAGAGCATGCACTGAAGTGCAAAGGCTGAAGACTGCTGTACCTAAAACAAGCACTGTAACACGTTTGTCCCGGACCTGCCAAAGGGCTGTGTCCCTAAACGCTGCAAGTAACTGCATGAACACCACCCCATGAAGATTCCTATGTTCTGCCTTAGAAAAACCATGGAATGATTTGGATTGGAAGGATCCTTAAAGATCATCTAGTTTCACCTTCCACTGGACCAGGTTGCTCCAAGCCCCATCCAACCTGGCCTCAAACACTTCCAGGGATGGGGCAGCCACAGCTCCTCTGAGCAACAACAGTATTTTTATAGTCAGATGACAAAGAGCTCTGTAAGCATGGGCATCCGATAAAAGCAAGCCCTAAGCACAATTCTCATTTTTTTCACATGAGGAAAACTGCTGGGGATGCCCAGCTGTGACTGCAGGTCTCAGGAGTGGGGGGGCACAGTCTCACTCACCTCACCCTCCTGAATGAGCAAGTGGAGTAACATCAGCGCAGGGAACGCAGACCAAATGCATCCTTCCACCCCTCTCCAGCATTCCTGACCCAGCACATGCCCCCGGCATGCCTCTGCTTATAACCTGATCCTGCTTCCATAAGCAACCTACTACATGCATCCCACAATCCAACAGAGCAATGCTTTCTCTTCATTGAGAGTAATGACTTGAAGTGACTTTTTTAGCTGCAACGTCCTGCAACTGGTTACAGACTCCAGTCCTGAATGAAATTCAGTTCTTCCGACACACTTGCGGAACATTAAATTACAGTAATTGTCAAGATTTCCTCATTATTTATACTCCAGACAGCTGCTGTGGCTACAGCAAGAACAGCAACCACCCTCTTCAAAGCAGTAAGAAGTAGCAATGATAAATCTTTCTGATGGCTTTCTTTTTACAGAGCGCTTGCTCCACAGTTCCAACAAGATTGATAACTTCCAACAAGCAACAAAAAGCCAGAGGAGAAGAGCAGAACAGAGTGTGGGTTTTGACTTAAGATGTCAAGCTCTCCTTAAATCTTTATTTCATTTTACTACATTGAGTGGCTGTGCTCATGTTGAAGTCATGGAGGTAGGGGCAGTGAGGAACACTCATAAAAATAAAAAGCATTAAAATAGCTGCACACAGAGAACAGATATCCAAGTGTTCCAAAGCAAGCATTTGCAATGCTAAAGGAAGATATTAGAATTTATGTTGTAGAATCACTTTTTCTCAAGATACAGAAGGAAGTAATCTTCTTTGAAGTATCATAAATTTTAAATGCTCTTCATTTGAATGCATTTTAAAAACCAGTTTCTTATTATCTGTATTCTTAGTAAAATTCTGCTATACTTTTAGCTTCAGCAATACTCACAGCAGATATACTCTTGAGGTATTATATGCTTTTAATTTTCCTGGACTGATTTTTGGTTCCCTAGGTTTGAATACTAGATACAAGCAAGATACAAACCAACTTCTTATCTGTCAACAAGTTGCATCTTGAATTTTACTATTCGAATTTTTTTGTATTTCATGCATATTGCTCATTTGTTTTGTTTCATGTCAAAAGATACAGGAACTCTTAATCATACTTTCAAATATCTAATTCCTTATTTCTCTACGTTTCTGTTTAACTACGTGGTATTTCAGAAATATAAAGTAGCAATGTAAGAATAATCTCGACTGTAAATACGCGATAAATTATAAGGCCTGACTCAACTACTGTGGAGTATAATGGGGCAAGAACTGTAATATTAATGTTCTGAAGACTACACTTTTAGTCTCACTACTGTAAAATTTTAATTAAAAACTGTTATTAAAAGTCTCAGACATTGAACTCCCACACTATCACTCAGCCACGCACACACAAACAACAGACCACTTTACTACTTACCATTTGAGACCTATTTTTTGGGCAGCCATTGATGTCTTCAATCTTTTCATTTGCTGAAAATCAAAAAAAAAGAGGCAATAAGGCAAAAAAACTAAACCAAGGGCATTTATTCCAGTGATTTCCTGAGCACTTGCTGCCAGCTCGGTAAAGGGGTTTTGGATTGTAGCTGTCCAGTCCAAGTGAATGTGTGAAACACTGAGAGCCACAAAAAGAAAAAAAGCAGCTGGAGGTCTCTACTGGGTCATGCCTCCAGAGACAGCTGGGGCAGAAGCCAACTGCTCTGACAACTTCTTGTATGGTGACAGGGAATTCCTTTAAACTACAAAAAAGATGTAAGCCCTGGAAGCTGAATCACTGCTGGGTGGCAAAGCAAGCACTACATACATAGAGATGTTAGCATGGCAGGTGGTTTTTGCTTGGAGAGTGAATACAGGTTTTAAATCCAAATGGGAAATTTATGATCAATAACTCTAATAATTTTTTTTTCTTTTGTAAAGCACAAACCATGAAACAACTTTTCATGATTCTTGACCATGGCTTACACGCTACCCCAACCTGCAGAAGAACACAGTTTCCAGCTTCAAGGTCAGCGTAAAACAATTAAATCCCTGAGGTGGATAATGTTTGCCTCAGAGTCTGAGTTTGCTCAGTTTCAGCTTTCAGCCTTGGATGCTGACATGACTGTGTTTGAGTCTGAAGAACCAGTTACAACCAAAGTTCAGTTTCCCATAGTTTTTTCACTGTAATAAAGGCAGGTGCTCACATCCCATTTGATTCATGCATTAAAGCCATATTTTGCAGCAGTCCCACATGTTCTCAGGACACCAGTCAGAACTCCATCACTCCATCCCACCCCATGGCTTCCCTCAGTTAGGAGGACTGCATTTGGCACAGTATTCCAGTAGCAGTCATAGCCACGAGAAACAAAGCAGTAAGACAACTTCACTCTTGCCTGGTAGGTCCCATTTTACACATCCATGTCACAGTACACCTTTATCCCACAGCAATGCAACTAAAAACTGATGCTAATCTGAAAGAGACTGCAGCTAAATCCACAGTGCACTCCCCAGAGTGCTCCATCAGCCTCTACACGTGAAGAGCACACACTGCTTCCAGGAATGCCATCTCGGATTTAGTCATACAGAAACAAAGATGAATTCATTAAATCCCATTTTCCAAGTCCTGGGCACCCATTTTGTAATATTCACTATCTCTCACTTTAGTACCATGCAATATCTCCATCAACTAAATTTATAACACTTTTAAAAATTGAGAGCTGTATTACTATAAATTGGCACCATTATAATTACTTGAAAGGAGACTAATGAACTTGTGAATGAGCTGTCCATTGTTTAGAACACGTCTACAGAGATACCTCTAAGTAGCCTCCAAGTGTATCTGCATTCATGGATTTCAATACAGCTACTATGTTTATATGGCATTACTAAGGCATATATTACTTACACATTCTTTTACAAGCTCATAAATTTTGAACTGAAATGAACCAGGATGCTGTGAATACATTTTAATTGACTTGCAAATAGCTACTTTTACACATAGCACACCATAACATTAAAAAAAACCCTCTCCTGCACTGCATATCAAAGCTTTCTTACTGTGTAGTTAGGAAAAAAGCTGGGATTTTTCAGGCTACAGATAAAACTGCTTCTGGGTGTGAAAGCCCTCCCCAACTTTGTGACAATGAGATGCAGCTGCCTAAAGCCATACACAGCAGATACAAATTACTTTTCTTCACTGTTAATTTGGAGGATTAAATTGAGAATGTTTAAATATGACCTTCCTTTCACATGAAAAATGTTCTTTGAAAAAGACATTCTTCCCCTCAAACTTCAACTTTGAAACCTTGCTGACCTTATCTTAAATATTAGCCAAAAGGCAGCTATAAAATGACCAAAAAAAAAAAAAAGCAGAAGTGATCAAAGCAATAATTGGTTATGTATTTTAGAAGGAATAATTTGAATTTCATAAGGGTTTTCACAAGTCAATACTCAAAGAGCTACATTTAAATATTTGGCAGAAATAGCCATGTCCACATTTTGATGGTGGTATTCTTGCACACATGCTCTAAGTTTCCTACAACAGTGTTAAGGCAGGATAGCTAGATAGGCATGAGAGGAATCAACACCTAACTGCTCCTGGGCTTCCAAAAATCTTTCCTATTAAAGGAAACGGATATAGGACGGAGCACTGTTCATAGTGAATATCTGTCAACACACACCAATTAATTCATGGCCTGTTTTTACACCTCTGTAACTGCACAGCAGGTCTACAATGCTACTGAGATATAATGTTGCTCTCCAACAGAGAGACAAAATCTTTTTTAACATATCCCAGCAGAATCACTGGAAGATGTTTCACAGTGTCATCTCAGAACAGGGCTTGCAGATCCATACCTTCGAGGCAGGAACTAGCTCCCTTACAGCATCTCAAACACACACAAATATGCAGACACTGATGTCCTGTTGTTCATTGCTGGCTTCTTAATTTGCATCTCAAATCTGTCATCCTGCTCCTAACAATGGTTGTCCTAATTCCCATTAGCGGGCTTTCCCATTCCATCAATCTCCACCGGCCCATGCGTGTGTTTTGTGGCATCCCCAGGACCAGATGGATGAGCCTCTGAAGGAACTAATGAAGGATCCAGGCCCAAGGGAAGAGGGACAATGCGCAGCAGCTCTACACGGAGAAAATTGTTCAGAACTTTCATTGTCTAAAAACGCTAATGCACTAATTTAAGAGAACTAAAGGCTTTGGATAAAATAACTGAGCCTGCACTTGACATTTGTCCTATTGTGATTTTCCTCATCTGAAAACTCGTTATGAAAGATTTCTTTTTCTGCCACATAAAAATTACACCCCTTCTCCTTTCCCAGCTGTATACATGGATCTCCCAAATCCAGCTGGAGGCAGGAGGTTCAACACAGGAGGCAATATCACTGTGAACTATATTCAGACCAGTACCCAAGAGGTATTAGGAATAGTGAAGGCTAACAGCATCCTAGCAGAAAAAAAAATCTCATGAGTTGTTTTTGGCTTTTTTAACATTCAGCCATGTGGAGTAATACTGCTGTGTCAGGGGATTTTATCAGCAACATCCAATGTTTTTCCACTATGCTTTAAGACAAGGCTTTTTCAAATTAATTAGCAAAGCCTCTGAAGGAAAATGATCTACATAATTCCATGCAGTTTGATAGATTCCCCCCCACGCACACTGTGTTTGTGTAGAAGATAAAAGCAGGGATTGTCTGAGCGAGCTGGTGGATACTTGGCACAAACACAGAAAGTCACTCACCTACAACCTGGATTATTTCAGCTAGCAGGACTCCATCAGTCACATCTTGCTGTAGATCCTTTATCAATCTCTTGTGACCAGATTTTGCTAGGTAATGATTAGCCCAATCTGTATAAATCTGTTAGGAGACAGACAAACAAAAATAAACTGTTACTCATAACACAACCTGAAAAATGAGAATTCTTTGTTTATCTTGGTACCGAAAGGCTGATTTCAGATCACTGCTTTTTTCTTCCCTCTTTGAAACAAGTCAACAGCATTAAAATTCACGGCCTTGTGCAGATCAAGTGTTCAGCTTACTGCAGTATGGATTTTTCTATTCAGCAACCTGACATCAAAGCTCATGGCAGTTGATAGCAAACTCCTGAACATGTTACAGCTTGAATGGACCATCAGGAGGTCCACGGAATATTCCACAGCAGCAGCGTGTACAAGGGATTTCAATTTCCACCCAAGCACTTTTTTTTGTATTTTCCCTTTGACATTTTTTCTTCATGGCTGTTACTGAGAAAATTTTAAAGGCTCTTCTCCCAAAAACACTTCCGGTAGGTATTAGCCATACAGCAGCTTCATTGTGAGGAAACTCCTTTATTGTATTACCAAAGAAACCTTTAAAGGTCCTAAATATCCAACAATTCTAACAAATTCCATCTCACAGGTTAAATAGGCCTATTAAATTGCTTTTAATCTGTTATGAAAACTTCCAGCTGTTGAGATTTATTTCACAATGTATTACCTGAAAACTAAGCACAACAAGCAGCCAAAAATCTCTCTTTAATTTGCACTAAGTACTGCTCATCATATGCCAGCACGACTTATTCAAGTTCGCCAGAAAACTTATAAAAATTTTTCATGCTAGGTTATCAAAAAGAAGCTAAATTGCTTCATTGGAAATTCTGCTTATGAATTAAATAACAGTACTCCTTACATAGGACAATATTCAAAATTAAGATTTCTTTAAAATTACCTATTATGTTCCAAAGAAATAGGGTAAAAACAATAAATATCAGGGTTTTACCCTTTTAAATATCTAAATATTAATGTTCACCCCTACTCTCAAGAGTGTCTAGAATATTGGAAACACATTCACCCCAGTCCAGTCTATCAGTAAGCAGGTGTAGATTCAACATGCTTTCTAGAGCATGAGCCATCCCAACCCTCCACAGACCCAAAAAGCCCCTCTGGGGATGACAAATGTCTCAACACCAGTGTGTGAGTCACTGTCCCAGAGGGAACAAGAGCATCCAGTGTCCAGAAGCCCAGGGAAAGCCCTCCCTGTTGCACTGCCCAGGAAATACTGCTTTCCTTCACAGCTACTGATAGATGGAAAGACAAGAGCCCAAGGAGAGGGGTGGCTCTCCAGGTTGAACAACTCCAGCTTTAGGAGAGGTGCTGCAGCCCTCTGATCATCTTCATGGACCTCCTCTGCACTTGCTCCAGTAGATCCACATCCTTCTTACCCTGGGGGCCCCAGGGCTGGTCAGCGCAGATTCTCTAAATTACTGACCCACAGCTACTCGTTACAGAAGCATCTCAAGCCTTGCATTTCCAATGTGGTGAGGATGTCCTCCTTCATGGCAATCAAAAGCCAACTGCCAAGTCTAGGGGGCAAGTATTTGCCACAAGACAGAGGAACCTGGATATAATACACGGATTGTAATTTCACACTCCTCTTGCACTTGCTGCTTCAATGTTAATGTGATAAAAAGAAGAACAAAGGTTTTGACTAGAGCTACTTTTGTTACAAAGTCTTCATTTGTATTTTTTTTAAAACCTGTAAAACACAACTGGTAGCAGCCATGAACAAATCACTTAATATCTGACAGATATGCCCCTCTTTTCCACCATTTATCCTTTACTTTCCTCTTCACAGAAGCAGGATGTGCACTTCCTATGCCAACAGAGTCATGGACTTGAACAGAAAAACACACTGGAACACCTCCGTGACAAAAAAGCCCCACAGAGCTGAAAAACATCTCAATGAAATAAAGGCTGAGTACATGAGTGATTTCCCCAGCTGACCAATAAAAGGGGCAAAAAACCCACGCTGCACAAACCAGACATTGTGTTCCTTAGCTCCTTTTACAAGAAAACGTTTTCCATAACAGGAAAACACTTTAAAAGATTCAACGACTTCAAGGAACTAGGATTGACTTAACCTACTTTTCTGCCACATGGTTTTAGCTTTCTTATCTAGGAGTGAAGACATATGAGGAAACAGGTTGCAAACTATTTACTTTGCAAGTGCAAGGGTCCACCCCCCCCACGCCATCCCTGCAATTCAGCTGACAAGGAACTTATCAAACACAATAACCACATTTCCTTTAATGGGAGGGCTGTGATGAATGTCCTAATTTATCACTGAAGGACTTTCAGAAAATTTAAAGTTATACTTTGATGCATCAGTTCCATCCTGGATCATTTCCATGATGCAGATGATCATGCAGTCAGACAAATCCTTGGATCAGCCCTAGAGTAAAAACAGGAGCAGACCTCTCCTGGCAGAGCCTGAAATAACAGCAACAGCAAGACCTTGAGAGCTAGTTAGGATTGATTTTTAAGTCAAATTAACAGCATCAGAATGCGTGGCTGGCATTGCAAAACTGCTATCCTGTACCTGCTTCCTACTGCCCTAATTCCTGTTGCACCCAGGAACACCAGATCTTACATTCATACCCTGGAAATAAACAGAACTGCATCAAAGAAATCCCTCGACGCCCTTAAATCCTCCTGGTAAAGGAGACAGCTTGAAAAACCCCAAATACCTGCTGTCTGATTCACTCCCTATGATAACACATAAAGAAACTCCCTCTGACAGCAAATTATTCTTGTAAACCCCACTTTGGGTGCTGAAGTCAGCCTGTGTTTGGTATCAGAACTACAAGCAAAGTTTTTATGCTTATTATTAAATGCATACCAGTATGGAGGTAATATTTGTTTCTGGGGTATTTAAGGGTGTGGAATATTATTTCATTCCACTAGTTGATGAGGAAAGCAGTTCACAGGAAAACACAGATATAATAAACCTGTGCTTCTCTTAAAAATGTTACTGAACAACAATATCTTGCAATATGCATAACATGCAAATTATTATTTTTTAACTGACTGGGCTGTATATTTACAAGCTCTGAAGCATTCTTAGGGATGCAGTATTACCCAGGCTTATTGTCGTAGCTCCTCACGGTCACCACTGATTTTTATGGCATGTATTAAGCAAATCATTGAAACTTTCCAGGATGTTTTCGAAACCTGTTTGTTGCAAGTCTTTGTAATGTACTACACAAATAGATTTCTAATGTTTCTTTTCCTTTTCCATACAAACAAGTGAAAAAAAATATAATTGCACAATGGCTGCTATTTCTAGACACATGAAATACGTTTCAAAGCACACAGTGTTTTCAAATGTTCAAGGCAAATAATTGGAAAAACAATAATAAAAGAAAACACTGCTGAGAAACTTTCCATTTTCCTATCTCTGCACATCCATTATGAGTGCTCCTCAGGTATTTTCAGCAAATGGGTACAAAGTCACATTTGAATATTCATGTGAAAATTACCAGTCTAATTAAAATATAAAAATCTTGTGATAAGAAATATTCAACCCACTACAACCCAAGAGATATTGCCTTATTCTACACACCAGCACAGGCTTTTAAAACTTTTCAGTGATTCCACACAGTATGAAAATCACTGGAGGCAACTTCATTACTCTAGCTACAAAAATCCAGTGAACATGGTGACTTGGGCATTATCACCAAAAGCAGGTCTTTGTGTCCAAGTCAGGCTAATGTTTAACTCGGGTCTAAGTCCCAGCTTTTGTTAAAGGTGGACTCAGCTGTTTGGTAGCTTTTTTTTCCTCTGTAGTGTATGATCTTAGGAATCCAATCATCTGGGAGCAAATTAAAAACATATGTGAAAGACTTTTTTCTTCTCTCTTTTTCTCTCCCCCTTTGATCCACCAGATTTGAATTAAGAGTGTTACAGTTAAGTATCAATTTTGGAAATATTCAGTACATTATGAGTCACAGCTGAAACACTAAAAAGTAGTGCAAAAAACAGTGAGGTCTGGAGAAAAAAAGAATCCAAATTCGAAAGATTTTGAAAGCTGTCTGTAAAGAAAAAGGCCTAAACACTGTCTTCCATCAATAAGATTGAAGAATTTTGAAATTCAGTGGGGTTTCTTCCCACTCCCCTTTTCTTAGCCTCACACCTACTTCTTTAAAGCACATTTCAGATGAGAGAGGAATCTTGCTTTCCAGCTAGGAGACCCCTGAAATTTCCTGGCACTCGAAGCCTCTTGTAACATTTCTGGCTGTACTGAGAGAACACATCCACCACAGCACAGCACACCTCAGCCCATCTGCCCTGTATCTGAACCCTGCATCAGTACAAAAGGTGCCTTTTGCAGAATTGGTTGTTTGTTCAAGCCCACACAGCCACCCCCAAGCACTTGAAGAAGGCTGGGGAGCAGAAGTGACCAGCAAAACCAGGATACAGACCATGAATAAAGTCATGGGAGCAGTGAATCCAGGAAGATCCTTTAGAGACCCAGTGTATCTGTGGGGCTGCAATTAGGTTAAGGTGTCAGGTATTATCATGCACTCCAGGGTCTCCTTTAAATGGAAACTACCTGATGTTTTTGCCTCTGAGTCAGCATTCTGAAATACACTCATGAAAAGGAAAGGATTCACATGAAACTACTTGAAAAGAGTGTCTCTCTTCTACTAAAGTAGAAAAAATGCCTGAATCTCTTCCTTTTACTCATTTCCACACACACACAAAAATCTAATTATAATCAACGCCCAAGTAAATTTTCAAATCTTTATTTCCTTTTCCCTTACCATGTCAGTTCTGAACTAATCAGACTCCAATTGTTTTCTCCGAATAATTACCATGAATCAGGCTCTCATGAATTTGGTAACAGCTGAAGAACATCTTTTTGACATCATGGAGCATAATTAGAGCAGAGCAAGGCTTTCTTCATGATTGAATAGCAGGGTTAGTCACATCGATGAACTCCCATTCCAGAAGAGCCACTACAATGCAGTGCCTGTGCTGCTGCTAACCACACCACACTGCGTGCTGAAGTTCACAGGGAAAACAAAAAACACTCCAAGACCTAAAAATAGCCATCCCATACTGAGATGATCCAAAGGGGAATGCCTGCAGCCCTTACAATGCTACGGGGTTTTGGAAAAGCCCACGAGATACTCACTGCTGCCCAATGTCATGGGGCTTGCACATGTGGAGTCACGAAATCCCAATTTTTGACTGGTAACACTAATTGCAGTCTCATGCTGATCCATGCCACAGTCCAACACAGTGATCTCATTAACAGATACCACACTGCAAAGCCCAGAGCTAAATAGCTAAAGCCAAAGGTTTAGCTGAAGAACTCATCCCTCTGAAGCATCTCTGGCTCCAAGGGAGCACAGGAAGGATAATGGCTATTTTGAAAGTGCACAGAGATTATAGCCCTGACAATATTTCACTGAGTTACTGCCAAAAGGACAACAAGGAAGCACATGGTGAAAAAAATTAAAAATCAAGTTTAACAGCATTTGTCACAGACCTTTTTTCAAAGATTTCTTATAATTTGTGGCCTTAGTTGCCCCTACATGCTTCTTGAATCCTACAGAAGTCTCTATCGTACATCTGTACCATAACACAAATCCCACTACAAGGACAGTGCTGACTCTTCCAGAATGAATGAAGCTTTGCACTGCTATCCAAAAAGACTGCTTCACAGTTTTTTCCCCCAATACAAGTTCTTGCAAAACAAAACAAAACAAAGGCTTAAAAAGCAGGCCAGAGGACAGATAACATGTGCCCACATGTCTCTGTGATAATTTAAAGGTATTAGTGGGCTTTGAGCAAAGAGTTCTGTCTGCTCCTTCTCTTTAAGGATACAGCTGAGGGTATGTGGACAGTAGAAGCCAAAGCAAATATACATGGTCCTTAGGGGTGCCCTTGAGCCCCCAGTAATCCCAGCTCAGAAGGAAAGGAGGCAAGCAGTGAATCACTTCTCTCTACTCCAAGACACTGGAAACATCCTGACAGCCAGGATGGGAGCCTGGAGCTTTGTCTACTCAATCCTACCAAGCACCTTGGCACCAAAGCCAGCAAATAAAGGGAGGAAACCACCAGAAACTCCAAGACTGAGGCAGTGATGGGCTGAATTGCAGGTGGATTCCTTCCAGCAGGCAGGTGAGACAGCAAAATTACCTTCCTGGAATGTCACTGTACAGAGAACAGGCCAGGTTGCATGGGGCTTTGAGCAACCTGGTCTAGAGGAAGGTGGGTGCCCCTGCCCATGGCAGGGGGTTGGAATGAGATAATCTTTAAGGTCCCTTCCAACCCAAACCACGCTCTCGTTCTATGATTTGCAATCCCCTAAAAACAGCTGTCACACACACATGCACATATACCTACTAATTAACGTCTAATGTGATGCCAGTACTCTCAATTACCTAAAGGGCTGGAACTTCTGAATTATCATCAACTACTGAGAACTGAGCTATAACCATCTGTAATTCCCATTTGGTTCCCACATTTCTGGGGAAACAGAGGTAACTCTGGTTCTTTTTTTCATTTCTTAAGGCAACTCAACTAAATTATCTATTCTACTCAGATGTGCAAGTGTTTGTTGCAACTGCTTTGAATTATTACCCAGTTGGTGGGGGATATTCTTCTGAATATTACATTTTACTGGACACTTGTGTACATTAATTAGCCTTTGAAAGTTAAATAGAGAAATGGGTAATTTAAACACCACTGGGACTATTTCTTTCTCTCTCTTTAAAGCCTTATTCCCAACTGAGGAGGGCTTTTCTCATGCATATGACTACTATTCAAAAGCAATGGGCTGGCTCACAGCACACAGAGCCATGCATACGTGTCAATTTTAAGAGGCTTGCAACCTTTCCAGGAATAGAGCCTTGGACTGTCCACACTTCAGAGCAGGCACTGAGTTTGTTTAGAGCAAATCTTTGATGGATACTAAACAGTCATCATGCTTTCAATTGCCCAGCTGGCACCTTTCCTACTCTTACCCTACTGAATATTTTACTAGATTTAATATAAAAGAGGAGAAGAGAGAGAATTCCTTTTTTCCCCCCGCCCCGTTGTAAAGTTTCTAAACCCTGTTACTGACAGGTGCTGCCTACACAGAGGGCTCAATATTCCTCACCAGAGCAGCATTTTGCTCTGCACCAGCCTCGAAGGTGAAGCAAGGACAGTGATTGTGCTGGCATCCGGCACACTGCGCTCTCAATGCTCCCATTATCCACGCTGGCCATATACAAACCCCTGTCAAGCTGGAGCCACACACACCGCCAAGCAGGTGGCTGCTCTCTTGTTCCTCCTTGCAAAAAAAAAACCCATGAAGTCCTGAATAAAATGAGATTGCATTCACACCTGCACCGATTCCTTCACATATCCCAAAGTGAAACAGTTTAGTTTGCTGAGCTGATCAGCAAAACCCATTCCAAGTCACATTTGGCCACAGTGAAACAACTGAATTGATCTCACGCCAACAAATTATAATCTACCTCAGAGAACAAAAGCAACAAATGCACTATTTTTTTCCAGTGTTTTCTAAAAAGTCACCTGAAGTGCACAGCAAGTTATTTTCAAATATCACAGTTCTCATACACAAAACAAACCCATTTACATCTACTACCACGCACAAACAGCGACAGAAAAGGGCTTATCTGGAAAGGTGATACGTATCTACTCCGAAGAGAAACCACAGAAAATCCTAAGAAGCTGCAGAAGAAAGGGAAAAAAAACCAAAACAAACCCAACACTTCTAAGGCTGAAGTTGGTTACTGTTCAACAGCACCAGTGCCATGATCGAGGAGCCAAGAGCTGCTTACTGTTTTATAATGGTCACAGGAAAATTTACTTCTCCCACGAACAGGGACCTGGAAGGTCATACTACTTATTGGCATATTTAATGTGAATATATTCTGCTTGAGTCCAGCTTGCCCTTCCTTCTCAAGGGGTCCACAGTTAAATGATTATATATATGCTGGCATGTGAAGCTTGGGTGGTTAATTTTAGCTGAAGACACGCATGCACAGTGCTCAGATTTCTGACACAGTCACACTTCACAACTCCCACTCCTCCTGCAGCTCTTCCCTTACACCCCCACTGCTCCCTTCTCTTACCACTGTCTCTAACAGAGTTCCAATGTTTGGCATCAATTTCAAACAGGATAAGTATATTTTATTTTATCAAAGCTATTTACAGCAAGAATAAAGTTCAGCAGGTCTTTTGTGTTGGACACCGTAGGCATTAAAAGAATGATTAAAGAAATTGTTGGGGTTTTGTCTATTTTGTTTTGTTGTTGTTTTGGGTTGTTTGGGGCTTTTTACACAATCAGGAGACTTTCCACCTATTATAGAGACAACTCTCTTCATGTAAATGCTCCTAACATCTATGGAAATTTATGCTCTGAAAGGAAACCCAACACTCTGCACGACAAAAAACTCCAGGTACACCCTTTTTATAACTTTGGAGCATTCACAGTATTTGAACGTTTTGTCTCACAAACGAAAGCTAAAAAGCATCAGGCTGAATGAGACCTGGAATGGACACACATAGCCTGGTGCAGCAAGGGCTGCCTGCCCTCTGGCAGGACCCCACCATGTGCAAGTCAGCCCTAATTCCATGGTCTGACCACTGTTGCTAGCATTCCTTAAAAATACAGAGAATTGGCACTTGTAAGATGCTTGGCTGGAATTCTTTATATTAAAAAGAAATAACACAGCCAATGTTGCCAAGGTGAGAAGCAAAGGCTGCTTCACCTCCCCTGTTGCCAAGCTGAAGGATAGATGCCTGACATTTTCACTGTTGATTTTTCAAAAGGCACACTCCTGCCAGAGTCAAATCCGTGCGGCTCTTTCAACTGCTCCATGAAAAGCAAACAGCCTGGGAGCCACAGTGTCTCCACATCAGCTCTCCCCCCAGCAAAGCCCCCTCACCCTGGCAGAGGTGGGTGTTTGTTTTGGGGAGGGGGAGGACGAGTGGGGCTTTGATGGAGTTTGAGGAGAACACGATGCACTGTGACACGAAGTAGCTGCTTTACCCAAACAGCTCAGAGGACCGAGGCTCTGATGTGCTCAGGACTGTGCTGGGAGCTCTGCTACTGCACCAGGCTGAGTGTGAGAAGTGGGGAAGTTTGCACGTGTTTCCCCCACCACTGAAGTTTCCTGACCACTGAAGACGGGAGAAGGATCCAACTCCAGGCTGCTACAACAGCCTTAGAGCTTCTGCTATAAGCACCCAACACTCAATGGGATCAGTTCCCAAACCACCATGCAGCCTTGGCACACTTGGCTTGTGACAGTAAGCAAGTCTTCTAAACTTCTCTAATAAAGACAGACTCATTTTCTCTCTTTGGAAAAGGTATGAGAGACTGTTCCAAACAGCTGCTGTAATTTCATTGGTATTTTTCACCTGGGGTCACAAATCTGTGTGTTTGCAGTATCATCTCCTCTGGGCAGAAAGCCATGGCCGCAGGAGGGATCAAAACAGATGAACTATCACTGCTGGATTGGACTCTGAGAAACAAAGGGCAAGAAAAAGATTCCAAAAGATAATAATCTGAAGAAGGCTGGAAATGGAACTTGATTTGCCATGTAGCATTTTAAGCACAAACTCACTCATCTATTCCATTTTCTCTTGATTGCTTAGAGGATTAATTCATCAAAACAACATTCACAGCTGTGAAGCAACTCCAAGTAAAAGTAAAATTGGTTTCTAAGGCACATGATACTAAACCCTTTCAAATGCTAGCAGTGAACGGAGATGAAAGTTATCTGATCCAAACAGCGAGGCCAGGAAACATTGCAAAAACTTTTCTTAATTTTTAACAAAATCAGTTTGCTGTGGGGATTAGGGAATTACAGAAATTGGCCTTGGTCTCACACCAAACCCTAGCCCTCTTTTAGCCAAGAAGGACCAGCCAACATTCCCTTTTGGGTCTGCTCAGTGCTTGATGGACAAAAGTGAGACTTTAAATCCAGGGACTGGGTAGGCTCAGTCCATATCAACACTGAAGTCACCAGCCAAACATCCTCCTCTCCCACGAACAGAGTGTCTAATGCCACTGAAAAAAGATTAAGTCATCTGCACTACCCTCCTCACTCTGTAAAATGTAATTCAGTTCAGTGTCTAAGGCTTTTCACGAGAGGCAATGCCTCTGAAGCTGCCAGAAGCTGGCGATAGGCAGCGCTCTCCGACACTTGGAACGACATAAAGCAACAGGCAACCAACACATGGATGAGAAATCACTGCAACTGAGTTAGGAAGGCCAACAACTTATTCATCTGCCAAGCAAGATCAGTGCAGAATCTGGAGATGGGAGGAACGAAGAAAGGAGGAAACAAGACCCAAACTTGAGCAAGGACTTGACCATATGATTTTTTCAAGCACGTACTCAAGTCTCAGTTGCTAAGCTCACATTTAACTCTTCTGAACAGGAATAACGAAGTTGGTAGTTAAAGAATTACATATTAATTCCATTATTTCTAAAGCTTATTGATGGTAAGAGTAAGAATGAGAAGGAGCCAATTCCCTTTCCAAAGACTTTTTGTATATTCTACCCATATTTCTATTTCTAATGCTCCTCCTGCTCTTGGGCACTGTCAGAAATGGGACAGTTGGCTAGACAAATCTTAGGTGTGACCTACTTTTGGAAGGCCTATTTTTATTTTAAGCTGCATTTTAAGATAGTGAAAAATATTTTGTGACAGCTGAGCATTAATTTGTGTGGCAAAGACTCCATCCCAAAGATGTACAAAAAGACTAAGAATCTCAGAAGGATACAGCATCTCCCATTAGAGCCACATTATCCCAAGAGCTCATCTTCCTCCTAGCCACCAAAATAAACAATCCTTCAGAAAATTTCAGATACTTTTTAAAAACTTAACGACTGCCATCTCTCCAGCATTTTTAAAATCTGGTCCTCACTTTTCAGTAGGGAAAAATGAAATATTCGTATATATATTTGCATCAACATAAAGATGGGGGGATGCAGCCCGCACAGGTGTCTGGCCCTAAATGTTTTGTTAATGAGATCTTGGAAGTAAAATTCTTGCATTTGAATATACCAACAACCATTTATGCATAGGTGGAAGCATTTTTGGGTTTGTTATGTCATTCACTATACCGCCACACAGCCCAGAAATCAGGCTACAGCAAAAAGCTTTCTGCATAGCTGGGACCACAAGGGGTTTGCCATATTTTACAGGAAATAAGGTCATCTTTATAAATTGTTCCTGCTAAGCATTTACAACACAAGTTGTTTCTTTTTTTCCTTCCCCAAACAAAAAAATAAAGTGCTGAATTAATTTCCACACACATAACAAACCTAATCTAATGGTCTTGCAGTCGGCCATCTGTTTCACAGATACAAATCTAACTGAATCTTCTACTGACTGATAACTTTCTAAATTAGATTAAATTGTCAATGCTGACCCTGCTTCCAGCTTAGTTCCTCCTGCTTCCATTTAAAAGGCTGGGAGTGCTTTCTGCATCATGATCTATATGCCAATTAGATAGAAGAAAATTGGCAATAGTTAAAGCTACACATTTGGCACTAGATCAGATTTAAAGGGGCAGAGAAGGGCAGTGTCCCCAGCTATGATACAGACTAAGGGAATATAGGAAAAAAGCTCTAGAGCGCAGATGTTATAGAAAAAATTTTAGTTCCCCCTTCTCCACTACAGTCTGTGTCACAAAGACCTTTTCAGTGAAATGTACTTGTATATTTACAAATAATTAAGAAATACCCCTCCTAATGGGAAGGAGCAAACTTCTGTACCTAAGTTTAGCTTAGCACTACATTAAAAAATTAGTAATTTTATCCCTAAAGGCCACGTACAGACAGGCTGGCCAAGACCCCAGTTACCAATTCACTGTCTTTGGCATGAAGAATGATTCCCTGCATGATACAAGAGGAAAATTCTGCTTCTTCACTTCCCACTGACCTTATGCCTTGTTGGGGAAGGAGGGAGGGGGGATGCTACTTCTATCAGAGCCAGCTGGTGTGGGCACTGCTGCAGGCAGGATGCTCACAGACTCGGTAAACCACTGGCCTGATCTCTGATGGCAAATCCTATGCTCCTAATTAGAGAGGTTCACTAAAGTGACACCAGCCTGTACTTTCATGGATCTGGTAATTAAAATCAGTGCTGTGGGGTTTTGCTAAAAATTCTGCAACTGAACTTTTAACACCTCCTTCTACATTAAAAAAAAAAAATCCAGTAAAGTAAAACTTACAGCAGACTAGAATTAATAATTTAAAAGTATATTTTATGGTTGATCAAGAAATGACAGTACATGCACAATTCCCATAAGTACAAGAGGTTTGGGCATCTCTGTCTGGGAGTCTCCTCACACAGCCATCAGCCACTTAAAGGCCTCCTATACCTTCCTGAAAAAAATCATTCAAGCAAAAGGAACAACTTCTGCACTGCTCCTGAAGCTTTCTTGAGAAATATATATATATAGCACAGTCCTTTAATAGAACTGTCATGAGGCAGATCAACTGTAGGTTTCATCTATTTCCTGCAGTAAGAGTTTTAACATAAAGATATTTAATGGGAATTTCCAAGTCTTGAACAGCATGACCTACACCAGGCTAAGACTATTATCAGTTCCTTATGATTTTTCTTCATACATCCCTTTTTAAAATGCAGATGGTTGAAATACTTCTATTATTATTAATAGTCCTTCAACAATTACATGTCAGGAAGGAGGTTGATCAAAAGACCTGCAAGCTCTGGAAAATTCCAAAAGCACAAGGCAATGACAGCAGCCTATCCTCACTGGGGCTTCCATCACTCAAATTCCAATGTAATTTTACACACACCTACACAATCCCTTTCTCTGTTTGACATCCTGCATTTAGTTTTCCATTTAGTCCTGCTTTTGCCTCAATACCTACACCTAGGAAAGTGTTACTCCAGCAAACTTATGTTGCTAAAATTAGCTGAGTAAAAGGTTTAGTGAGAAGAAAAACTATATGGAATTTACAGGTAGTAAATTCCTGCAACTAATCCTTGTGGTCATTTTACTGGGATCCAGAGAAATCAAACATTTGACATCAAACTTTTTTTTTTTTTTTTTTTTTAAACTTGGTAAATGCTTATTTTTCCTTCAGATGAGAACATTCACTTTGATCCATGCTATTAGATGTGGTCAAATGTTCCCACAGGATGCAGATGAAAGCCCATCTATGTATGAAACTAAGCATGGTTTAAAGTAACATCAGATAAGAGTAGTGGCTTAGCTGCAGATAAAATCAGAGCAATTTACTGGTAATCATTCAGAGGACAGAGCCTACCGGCACAGAAACATCAGTGGGACATCAGCAACATCAGTTATTCTTTTCTGCCTGGAGCAAGGGTTGGAGGAATGCAGAACAAAGAGCATGTTGCCAGTTTAAAAAAAGGAGGAGGGAAAAAAAGTGTCTTATGCACCCATATAGAATTTTGATTCAGAAATTAACCACCGATATTAGGAGAGGAAAAAAAGAAAAAAGAGCTATCAGGACTGGCTGCCGATTTTCCTGGTCAAACAACTGATATTTACGGTATTCCTTGCCCAGTTCTCTGTTAACTACAGTTCAACCTGTACAATCCTGAAGCTTTAGAAATAGGCAAAAAAAAAAGGGAAAACAAGAAAATTGCAACAGCTGATGTAGCACTACGTTAAGATTTTAGGTTACAGGCCATTTTTTGCAAAAGGCAGGTTAAGAGAATCATCTAAAAGTTGAAATTGTAACAAATTAATTAGGCTGTGAGCAAATGGTTGAGTTATGAATTAAAACTAAAACTACCATTAGAACAAAGTGAAAGAAAAAGCAGCTCACCACTTGGATTTGGGGTTGGTTGATTGTTTGTGGTTTTTCTGGTTCTGTGGGTGTTTTTTTGTTTGGTTTTGTTGCTTTTTGAACAGCAGCAATTCTATTGCTGAATTTCCTACTACTGTAATTTTTGCAGTGTTTGTTTTATACCTTTGGCAACACTTTCATTGAAAATTTTGTTTATGCAATCCCACAATGATTGGAGGTCACGAATTACTCGTTTTTATCTCTACAAATAACCTTCCCAGATACGTCCTGCAGGTTTTCTCCTGAGCCATCACTGCTGCATTCTTGAAGAGCAAGACTGCTTGGCATTAGCCTTTCACCTGTGGCTGCATCTGGCCCTAGAACACGCACAGCAGCATCGGCAAAATGACAAATCCTTCCAAGGACTACAGGCCAGTCACGCCCTGTGAACATCAGGACAGATCCAGGCAGCTGACAATTAGTGAGTGGTTCTGGGCCTGTTCCATCGCTCTCAAACATGGACATCATGTTAAGGAGGTGACACCTCCAGGCATGAATCAAAGGAGTGCAGGCTTGTCCCCATCAGAGTGACTCTGACACAAAGGCCAATAAAGAGAAAACATCTTACTGAACTATATTGGAGCTGGCAAAGGCAGCAGCTGCTCTGCTCCACAGGTCAAACTGGCGTTGGGAAAAATGAATCCTTACGGAAATTACTGCCAGCTCATCCACTCTCGCCGCAACGCTATCTAAGAGATCCCAAAGAAGAAACCAAGCAAATCAGAGTGCAATTTAGCTGTTAAAACATGAGAAGTCCACAGGTTCATTCAGAATGACATGCAGAGGTATTTCTGAAGAGAGCATAAAAACACCAGGAACTAACATTTCCCAGCACACACTGTAAAGAATACTACTAAGTTGGAACAGTAATGCCTTCAAAAGATACAGATCTCTCTCCTATGATTCAGAAGCTCCTAGAGGATTTGAAGGATGGATGTTTTGGCATGAGGTCCTCAAACCTCATTTTAGTAGTGCATAAGGGAAAAATTTACTACTACTACTACTACAACTACAACACAGTTGGCCAAAGAAATAATTATTGAGCATGAACCAGCTTAAGATACTGGTAAAAATCAGGATTACTTGAAAAATTAGCAATCTTAGATACTGAGATATTGAGATTGCACAAAAACAAACAAGCAAAAAACCCCAAGAGTCTGTGTGGTATAAAACATAGCATGGAATACTGCTGATGTTTGTATCCTGCATCAGACCTGACCATTGACTAAGGGACAAAGTCTGTGCAGTTTTGTATGCTGACATTTGTCCAGTGTTTTGCAAATCAATAATGCAGAAAGCAAGCTCTCAGCAGTAAGTTCTGAACTGAGCATTTACAGACAATACAGCTGCATTTAGCACATCTGTTCCTGTATTCCTACACCATCAATTTTTCCTTTTTTTGATATAACTAGTAGTAAATAGCACACTAAAGTATTCTGATGGTCTAAATGCATTTTTGTAGTGTTTTAAACACTTGTGTCTATTTAGTGTGACTCTTTATGTTTACTCTTTATATAAACCAGGATGTGACAGTGCTTGGGTAAGGGAGGGCTTTACACATTCTTCATGGACACCTGCTCTGCACCGACAACATTTTTGTTCTCCCATCTCTCTGCAGATGCTTGTCTCAAAAAGCAAATAACCCAAAGATCAGATTAGCAGCCTGATATTTCCAAGAGGGCAGCTAAGATTGGCAGGCCTCATAAAAGTACTGAGTAGCCCTGAGACCGGACTCCACCCCCAAGAAGGATTAAACACAATTAGCATCAGGAAAGCAGATGTCTAACAAAGTAATAAACCATAACTTTTACACGAGGTTAAAAATTTCCCTCTCCTTTCCTGTATTCAACAAATGATCCATGGCTCCCAAATGTATCTCTTTGCTGCTTTACACCACCTTGAGACTCCCTTATTCTCTCATCAGTCAATTCATTGGCAATCACTTGTCAGCAAAAAAGAAAAAAACCAAAACAACAAAAAAGCTTGTTGAGCAAATGTCAGAGAACATTAAATTAACCAGTCAAAGATCAGCAATGAACAGCTGACACCAAATTGAACCCAACACATGGCCTCATTCACATTATTGTTAAACACACATAGACAATCACTCTGCCTTCAAAATGACATCAAAGGATCTTTATTTTATGAAACAAAAATATTTGCTTGTGGATGAATAGTCAGCCCAACATTAAGTACATCATAAAAAGTAAGCTATTGCTTTCATGCAGTTTGGATTAAAGGTACTGTTTTACCTCTGAGTACAAACTAAATTATTAAGCATTATTATTAAGCATTTTCTCTTCAGCTCAAAGAGACCCTCAGTGTATTTCTGTGTACTTCATTTGTGTACAAAGTGTATAATCTTTCAGGAAGGCCTCCCAAGCACCCACTCAAGACTATTAAATTTCTTGCCTGCTTCGTGGAGCCACCACACGCGCCAGTACACCAAGGGAGGATGTGATCCCCAGTGCAAGGCAGCAAAGTCTCCTAAGGCCCCACAGCTCATGGGAAGATTACCTGGGCACAGCAGAACAGGTAGGTCCCAAAATGACCCAACAATCAGCAGCACCTTTACACTTGGTTCTCCCAAAACAATGGTTCCAGCTTGTTCCATCAGCACCCAGCACATGCCCTCCCCCAAGCGCACACACCTTCTTCAGCCTTGCTGTGGGCAGGAGTAGAAATGGGACTGGCCCAGCAAATGACGACTCCAGAACGGAAAAGTCACATACCATGCAATATAAATGCATGAAAGGAAGTGAGAAACCCGAAGGCTTTCTCCCCTGGCAGCAAGGGCCATTCTGTGCTGGAGCTGTTAATCAGCTAAGGACAGGTTATATGGGGACAGAGATAGAACTGGATGTGGATGTGAGGGCAAGGAACCTGATGAAATACATCCATTCTCTCTCAGCAAAGGAAAAAGCCAACCAGGCAATATTTGCAATATTTTAAACACAGGGTGTTGAAATGACAGGAAAAGAATCATATTTACAAGAGACTAAGGTGCCCAGAGTGGCAGGTGTATTTCCTTTTATTCCTTGGAAAGCACTTTTTCAGCACTGGGTAAATCTCATTCCTTCTCTCTATGCCTGTCACCCCTCCCATTCCCTGTCTTACTTAGGTAATAATTCTTAGACATGTTTATATTACACACCTCCAGGACAGGAGCTGCCACTTTAAGTTTCAGCAGCACCTCATACAACTTGGCTGTGATCCCAGTAAATTAAAATAGGCAACCTACTCAAGATTTAAATAAAGTTTTTCAAAAGGGCACAAATTTGCCTCCTAAATCCATATTTAGGCATGGAAACGTTTTTACAGAAGGCCGGAACAGACTAATTGTTCCCCACAGACATCTCATCCTCATAAATTCCAGTATCCTGTTTTGCAGACCCTCTCCTAAAGAATATTTTCCACTGCAATGTCTTAAACCAAAATCGAACAACAAATATTTCTACCTTCTGAATACTAAGGCATGTATCACAGGAGAACAAAGTAGCACCTGCATGGTTTTGGAAGCCTCTGCCAAAACCAAGCCACAGTCAGGAAAGCCTTTGAAAGCGCTGGTCTTTCCACATGCCCTGTACTGAATCCACTGGTGTTGAATTCTGATCCCAGGTTATTTACCTGCATTTTGGTCATTAAAAAAAAATAAAAATAGAAAGACATCCAAAGATTTCTTAAAAAAACAGAAACAGCCCGTATTGCAAATCTCTGAACGCAGAGCAGAGAAGAGAAAATCAGCTTGCCTTACAATGCCCAACTGTTTCACAGGTGATCATTATCACATTCCAGTGTGGGCACAAGGGTGAGATGCCAGAACAGTGACACCACTCCACCACTTGACACCGAATACTCAGGAGTGCTCTAGAAGCTCTCTAGTGCTTCACTGTAAAAGATACTGATAAAAGAAGATATACAACTATTGCTTAGTTCAGAACCCCCGTTAAACCATTCCACACCAAAATCACTCTCTCTCCTTCACTTTCACAGTACTCGACCTGACAAAAGTTACGTAGGGTCATGACTCTTAGACAACAAGATTAGGATCGTTATAATAAAATTAGTAACTGCACAGATAATCTATAAGGAATTTATGTTTGTCATTTCAAAATGAAAAAGCAGATCCACGATGACAATAAACAAGCGTATTTGAAGCAAGACTTTTCAGACAGAAAGGTAACACAGAAAACACCTGAGCAGTCACAGCCTCACCATGATGGCCCTAATCATGAACTACTTGCGAATAAAAGACGGCAAGTTCTGGTTGCATGAGAGACTTAATGCTTACTCACATGCAAAATTTTTTAATTAAAGACATATTAAAACCCTTGTACAACATACAATGACCTGGTAAGACTTCACCTGAAACATCTCGTACAGTTCTTGCCACCTGTGTTCAAGAAGGAGGAGTTCAGACTAGAAATGGTACAGAAAATGACCCAGGAAATTTGGAGAAAGTCTTGCAAAAGAAAACTCTTAGAATTTGGTTTATTTGAACTTCACAGTAAGACATTCTTTGCCCAGAACACTGGGGAGGAGGAGCAGAGCAGCCAACAGACAGACATGCTGGCAACAACCCCCTAAAAGCACTTGAACAGGCTGTGAGAGTCAGAGCAGATGAGGCTGGAGCAGAATTCAGGGGCATCTTTCCACCAAGAACAAGAGAAAGAAAGCCAAGTGGTTTTCAGATTTTATACTCATACATTAATCAGCACACTGTAACAGTAAAGTCTGACATTGATTAAAACAATAAACCCTCTACCTCGCAAGCTATTAAATACCATCTGCATCTATCCCTCTGTGCTCCACAGTAAGAGCAAGACTTAGCACAAAACCACACACAACTGGGAGTAAAAGAAATAGTAAGGTTTTCAGAAAAGTATATGGAATTTTTAATCTTTCCTCAGTGTCCTACGCGGGAAAGAAGTAAATAAACTAAAATCAAGCTGCAATCCCAAAATGCATCCTGTACCAGAACAGGAATGCTTTTTGAAGGATCACCTACCTCAAATCCCTTTCCAGTCTGTTTACTGCCATAATCACAGAACAGAATTAAATGAGGCTCAAACCTCTACACCTGAATTCTAAATTAGGACAGACAAACAGATTAATCTGGAATACTTCAGAAAGCCTAAACCAAGCAACATACAGCATATACATACATTTTTAAATTTGCATTTCTGAAACTCCTTATATAAGGGTTTTTTTAGTGATATCTGCACTGAAATGTGACATGTATAGTTTGTAACAAAGCAGTTACAATATGGTGTTTATTTATCTTGAGATATAAACATCTGAATATGCACATTAAATAATTTTCATGCGATTGTTTTCTACTTACTTTGATTTCTGTAATGACATCAACTCCTTAAAACTAATACAATTTTAGATATTTAAATTTTTATAATATTTAAGTATCTATGTATTGTACAGAAAAATACACACTGTGGCGGGTTGTCCCTGGCACGTGTATGCACACACACAGTACCCGTATCTGGGAATTTAATTGTGCGATACAAGTGCTGTCATAAATGATCCAAGTGTCTCCTAGAAGGTGTGTTGAGGCTTCCCTCTTCGAAAGAGAGTCGGTTTCAGTCCCTGCTGTGGTGATTAGAAGCACCCTGCTGTATTTTGATGTCTTTACACAGAAAACTCATATGCCCAGATTGTCCTTTTTTCTCTGGTTAGGAGTGCTAAGAAAACAGATTTTTCTCCCTCTTGGTCAGCCCAAGAGCCCTTGTTTCCTTTGCACTGATCTTTCATAAATGATACCACAACTGTGTATCATATTCACAGGTGAGGTTTCAGCTGCCTCCTGGTAGTTTCACTGCTTTCACACCTCCTTATCTCTGCTGAAAGCACCTTTCCTGATAGCTGCCAGGAACAAGTCTGCCTTTTGCACAGCCTTATGATGCTGCAGCTCACAATTGTGCTGTCCTCTCCTGACTGATCCTCAGAAGAAAGATGTGTGTGCTCTTTCAACACAGTCTGCCCACAGGCTTCTGTGTCAAAAGAACATTTCCTCAGCTCTTGTGTGTCAAAAGAACATTTCCTCAGCTGTGTGATTAAATACAAGTGTGGGGAATGTATGATTACATGCAACAGCCTTTTTCAGACATATCTTAACCTATGAAACACTGACTTATACTTTGCTATTTATTTTAATCTTTACTACAGAGTGCCAGCAACTAAGCCTTCGATCTAGACATCTAACAACTGGCTGAGGTTCCACACTTTTTGGCTTGGAAAAGCTAGGTAACAGGCTGTGATCCGACTCCAACATCAAGTCAATAATCAGCTGCAAGATAATGCTGTGACGATTCCAATAAACTGCTTATAAGCACTAATACAGATGGCAAAAGCTTAGGGAACTGCAGGAATTCTTTCCCTTACTTAATGAAAAGTATTGCTAAGTCAGCTAGCAAAAACAGGCCTATCAAATCATAACTTTGCAAATCTCTTATCAGCCCAGTCAATTCTTCTCTCTCAGTTTTCAAGTTAAGCACTTGAAAATCTCATCCAGAATGAAGTGTTTCTTCCAAATAAGTATGTTCCCTTTGCTGTATGCTCCACATCAGCCCAGAAGGCACACACAGATAAGAGCATTAAAGGGAAATGTTTAATAGAAGTCATGCGTAAACCAGGACTGAAATTTTATACATAGAGATAAATCTTTTAACACTCTTTCCACAGAGAATATTTTGAATTAGCTATTTTACAAGAATAACTTTTTTTCCCTATTTTTTGCAAGAACATGTTTTAAAGATCCAATGGTTTACCCAGCCTAGGACCCATTAACTTTTGCAAGCCTCAGGTACAGACGGAGCTGGCACCACTCACCCCCTGGCACACATTCGGGGGGGTGCAGAGCAGGAGGCATTCCTCCTTCCCCAGTCCATATGGACATGGCCCAACTCCTTCAGCACCTCCTGACCTTCAGCAGGAGCAATTTTCCCACTCCTTGCATCTCAGGGTCTCCTATGGAGCAAGGGCAAGGATGGGAACAGTAAGGTACATCCACACCCAGAGCCCGTCCGTTGCTGTGGAAATGAGAATCTGGTCCAGCTCGTAAGTTACAGGTGTCTATATAGAAGTGCTCATGCAAAGACATGCACGTTTCTTTTCTCTCATATTACTCAACGTTTTAAAATCAAAGCAGAAAATTATAGGGATAGAGAGGGCATAAAATGATTGTATCTGCTTAATAGTAAGTACCATTCAAATTTTACAAACTGAAAACAGAAAGACTAAAGGTGACAGGAAAAGCTGAGCAGTCTTCATCTCTAGCTCTGTAAACCCACAAGTCTGATCCCAAATGAGAAAAGACAAAAGCTACACTCTCCCAGGAAAAAAAAATAGTTATCAGTAAACTACATTAAACAAAATCCTAAAAAGCTTAAATGTTTGTGCGTCTGAAACCTGTTTCTGAAACACTATTATGGTATACATTTCACAATAAAATGATACAGCCTCTGCTGACATTGCTGTGGCTCTTCAGTCAAGTTTCTTTTACTCCATTCAAAGAAACAAACCTTTCAATACAGGCTTATCCTGGGGTCATTTATTACTCCATGTCAGACACAGAATGTTTCATCTTGAGAAGACATATGTAGGGTTTTCACTCATTAGTTTCTTACAGGCTCAAAAAACTAAACAAACAAACACCAAAAAAACCCAGAAAACCAAACCCAACCAACCAAAAACCAACCAAACCACAAAAGAAAACCCACCCTGGAAAGGTTATCTGCCGCCAGTTACATACAGACAGGTTAGTTAACATGTTTCTACTGATACAATTGTAGGAAAAACCTTGTAAAAGGCTGAAACATTCTCATATTTGTATACGACTATACACATGCTGCAAGGCCAGGGGCTTGTAGGATATGTACAGGACAATTTGAACTTGCCATAAAGAAAAAGGATCACATGCTTTTTACAACCTTCAATCATCACAAAAACAATACCTTACCCCTTTTGAATTCTCAAAGCCATAAAACAGTGAGTGGGAACGATCCTTGTTTTGATTACATTAGAAAAAGGTGTTTGCATAAGGTGTGACGCTGACTCAGAACAGTTAAACAAAAAGTAAGAGCGAGGGAGGTGTTACACTCCACGCTGAAATATTGTTAGTCTCAAATATAAAATGGAAATAAAATCAGAATTAAACATCTGTTTTTAGAAGCCCAGGAATAAGGAACTCTGGGGTCAAAATAACTGCGTTTATCAGCTGTGCACAAGTCACTCACCATGAACAGGAGCAAGCTACACAATTTGTTCTTTTTCTCCCAAGAGTTGGCAGTACCTTAGAAAGTGGACACAGTCTATTCAGCAAAAAAATGATCTTGGTTACTGTCTGGCCACTCCTCTGAATGTCCAGTAATAACATCAATATGCTCCAGAGAGACTGGCAAGAAACCTGTCATGATTGCCCAGGAAATACATCAACAATGAAAGCAACCTTGTATTTTGCAGCTAATTCAAGATGACAAGATCACAGCTGAATGTATTGTATGTGACAAAAATTAGGCCACCATCCCCCAAAATTATTCAAGGACAATTTTATGGAAAAGGAGTTACCAACACAAAGAGTTACTTATTTCACATTGCACTCTTATGGCAACATCACAATTTTCACAAACTTATCAGAGTAAGTCTTGCAGGATCCGATATTTGGGGACTCTGTGATAACAGCAAGCAGATAGATTTATTCCTGGATGCCTGAACAGCCCTATACTACAAATCTGAAAAAAAACCCTAAGCTTCCACACTCCAAATCTTACAGTTTCAACCACAAAGTGACTCTTGCCATCACCACCCAAAACTCTCAGCAGAATGTATTTGGCTTTTGTTGGCAAAGTAGCCACAATCAGCTCACCCTAAGCAATGACTAGCAAGCATTTTCTCATTCTTTTTTCCACAGAAACCTCACTGGGCCAAAAGAAGGACGAGGAGGAGAAAAAGCAGGAGGGCAACATCTGAGGTATTTACTCTGACACTCAATTAGCTGAGGATTTTTTTTTTTTTTTAATTATATATACATATATATATGCACACACACACATCTATAAAAACTGTCTTTGTTTGATCCACTTTATCAAGACAGACCAGCCAAGGCCTCTGGAAGAGGTCTGCACAAAGCTGAGCTCATCCCAGTGCTTTAGGCGGAACCCTGCCAGGCCCCCCGAGACTGAGGGGCACCCACGTCTCTCCCTGCCCCAGCACCCAGCAAACCACACCAGGCAGGAGGCAGCCCCACGAGGGCAACCTCCGTAATTCCCTAATTGCAGGAGCAATAAATGCCTGCTGCTTGGCAGGGAAGGTGGGTCGTGAGCAGGGTATGGGGTGAAGGCTTTTATCTTTTCTCCTCCTGCCCAAGGAGTGGGTAAATCCAGCACTTTTCTTCCACTCTGAGCATCACCTGGATTTCGTTGTGCCTTGGACACTACCAGCTATTTGATTTCTTACGTCTCCTTTTCTCTGCTTGATTTCATAGCTCAGTTCTCACAGGTGCTGGTGCTGCTTGGGCAGCCCACTGGGGGCTGGTTTAAAGGCCAATGTATATGCAAAGACTTTGCAATACACCTGTGTACATAAGCTCTCTCTGCTTCCTGAAGAGCTCTTTGCATGTGAAAAGCGAGAGAAAGGACTCACTTTAACCTCCCTCCCAAAATACTTGGCTTCAGCTGGAACTAGGCTTGGGCAACCCCCACACAAAGGCGCCAACTTCTACAGCCAGCTCACAAATTCATTATTCCAGGGGCTACTCATGCGTGAAATATCCGAAACTATCTGATCCCACGTGAAGGGCTGCTGTTGTATCCAGAGCTGAATACTCCTTCACGAACGCGTGTTTATCACCTCATTCCTGGCGAGGAAAGTATGTAAAACAGAGATTGTTACATTACCAGCCGAACTATAAATTTCTTTGATTGCAGAGCCTGATAGGAAGAGGTGCTGGGAACCTTTAACTCCCACATGGACTTTCAACAGAGTTTTCACACATAAAGGCTAAAGGATTAGACCTGTAGCAAATACTGGTGTTTTATTATAAATTTCTCAGGAAAATAAATCTTTTCTCTAAAAACTGGATAGAATTGTAATTTTCTTTGTTTAAATAATCTTCCAGAGAGACAGGGAAAACAAATTTAAAGCTATCTCAGACAGCCACTGTCTTGAGATTCTTTACATCAAATAGCTTTAAAAATAGCTGCTGACGAGAAGTCTCTCTAAGTTTTGATCAGAGTTTATATCTTGGTACGGACAGTAATTCAAGCAGACAGGCAGATATGTAGGCTTCCTGAGCTCATCTACGCTGCAGGAATGGAGCAGCCACACACTTTTTACTTAACAGGGTGCACGGTTTTTTTATATTTCAGTAAAGGAGACGACAGGAAAGGGGATTGGGGGGGAACGGGGAGGGGGAATTTAAAACCAAAAACTGTTGAGCAAACAAAACTCCAAATGCTCCCAGTCGACAAAATTATTCCAGCAAAACTGAAAGAGAGGAAATTGCTTCCAAGAAGAAGAAAACAATGAGAATAAAGACAATAAATAAAGGAAGATGAGGGGAAAGGGCTACACACGTTACTGATGCTTCAGTTCTTAGCTATAAACGAGCTTAACTACAGAGATGAAACGAGACGCAGACTGACCTAAACAAACCCAAAACACGAATTAAAGAGTAACAAATCCGGCTGCGACTCCATAGCAAAACAGCATCCGCTTGGAGAGCACATCGGTCCAGCATCAGCCCTGCCACCCCAGGTACCCCTGGTCGCTAATGAGAACGGTGCAAGGGCAATTCTCCCTCCATCAGTGGCTGTCCCGCGTTCTCCCCGACGTGCTTACCAGCTTCATGGTGCTGTTGTTCTGCTCCCAGCGCCACAGCATCACGCTCATGGTCCCGCCGGCACCTGCCGCGCCCCCGGGCTGGCCGCGAGTGCCGCCGGCTCCGGCTGGCGGGGTCGGGGTCCGGCCATGCCGGGGACACGGGGCCGGGCACGGCGGGGCCGGGCGGTCCCTCGGCCCCGCTGGGGGAGGATCCTCGCACCCCTCGGGGCGGGGGTGATCCCCGGCCCGGCCCGGGGAGGGGTTTGGCACAGGGGCGGGGGCACACAGGGAACGGAGGGAAAACAGCCGAGAAAACATTCGAAGACAGAAATTAATCGAGTGCCAAGCCGCGTTTTAGCGAAATGCTTAAGGGCACCGGGCACGTTTTAAAGCAAAACTGCAAATTACAGCGGCTTCTCCCCATTTTGACAGCCTGGCTCTGTTAAAAGCACACAGGGTCTGAAGCTGCCGTGTTGTATAGGCATTTGGCACGATCTGAGCTGGTTCCATTTAGAATTGGGTTTATACTGAATCTGCTGGGGTGGGAAAGGACCAGGCTTGCCCTGAGAGAAAGGGAGGAACATTCTGCCTTAAAAATGATTCAACAGGTGGTGCATCGCAGATTGGCTTCGGAAACATAAACAAGAGAATAGTGAGAGTGTTTAGAATAATTAGTATTTTTAATATGCAGAAGAGCTGTATTTAATGGCAACAAATATCACAGATTGCCACGTTGTATTTAAGATAAAGCTATTAAAGGTCTTTGTAAATGGCAGGCTATTCCACAGGTGCTCTCTTGCACCCCTCTGCAACAGCTCGTCTGTTCCCCTGAAGCACCTTGCCCGGCGCAGCAGTCCAGACAAGATACTCAGCTCTGGGAAGATTCATGCCTGCTCTTGCCCGAGATCCTATGAAATCACCAGTGGGAACCACGCACTTGGCTGCAGCTCGTCTCCCTTCTGCTCTGGAGAAGGTGCTACACCTGATAAAGGCGGCGGCCCATGGGGGATAAGAAGACCACAGCAGCTCCAGCAGCAGGTGTCCCAGCAGCTCTCCAAGCCTGGGCCTGGGGGGTGGTTCCTTTGGTAGCTTTGGTTTTGCCAGGCCGGGGAAATATGAGGAATTAAAACACATTTGAAGGAATTCCCCAGGCCACCGTTTTCTCACCCTCTCTCCAAACATAAATTTTGATTCACAAAAGGTAACTTCGCTGGCTGCAGGAGGGGAGGCATAACCCATGAACTGCTCAACATCATTTTCTAATAATGAAATCCTTTAATAATCCAATAAAAAGATATTAAAATATTTTTTAAAGGACCAAATTGTATGCAAACGGATCACTTTCTTATCTGAAAATTCCCCTATTGTATGATTTTACTGGCAAGGCTGCTTCATGTACCCACTCAGTATGTTGGTGAAGAAATACAATAAATCAGTAAATTGGCATTTGAAATTCTGTAAATACCCTCTTCCAAAAGAAAAAACACATGTGCCTTCTTACTGAAGTCTTTTCCCTAACAGCTATGCTTCCACGACTTAGATTTAATTCCCTCAGTCTGTAATTGTTCTCTTGTTCTAATTTATTATTCTAAGTGATAAAGAAGACGGAATAATTACTGAAACAAACAACCATATTCCTGCACTGTAAAAAGAACTGCCCCACCAAGTCTGGTAGCGTGAATAGCTATGCAGAGAGAAAGATCTGCATGTTGAAAGCATTTAAAGACTTCATGCATACAGCTTACCTTTGAACCGTAGAAGTAAAATCTGAATCCTCTTCTGAGAATAAAGAACTCTTTTTCTTTCCCTTCAGGCCAACGTGGACCAAAGCCTTAGCACAGCCAAATCTTCCCAGCCAGCCCTCTACGTAAGCAAGTACCCTGCTGAAAGGTCATTCCTACAACACTCAAAAGAGGGGAAGGTCACAGCCCATTTGAGGGCTTGAACATAAGATGTATGGTCTTCAGGAGGGTCACAGGCTGAGACAATAACCTGCTGACAGCCTCATGAATGAGGGAATGAATGCGTGCACTGCGAGGGAGAAGCCTGGGTGTGATGCCAAAAGGATTTTCTAAGAGCATCTTAGCAGCACCTTGGAGGAGCCGCCAGTGCCTGCAGTGTGCGCTCCTCGCCGAGCTTGAGTTTGTCCCTTCCCTGCTGCCGGCACAGTGGGAGCATCGCAAGGGCTTCCCATCGATCCGCTGGCACCTGCCTAAATATCATGGCACGATGGTGTTCTGCTTCCAAAAAACACAACAACTTCAGGCAAAAAACTAAGACAAGTGGAGCTTTACACTTGCAGGATTACAGCCCGTACAAAGGGCCAAGACAACCCACAGCACAAGTCAGCATTGCCTCAGACACCTCCTAAGCCTCTTAAAAGGTTGTTGGTGATCTGCTCTGCCAGTTTGAACAGCCAAATATTTTCATTCAACACTCAACCTCGTGCCAAAATCAGGAATTTTAAGAAACAAAGGAGAGGCCTCAGAAAATGGCAGATTTTTGTCTACCATCACAAGAAAAACTCCATTTTTGGGACCCAGGGAACAAAGTAGAGCCAAACTGCCCCAGCTACAAAAGGCAGATTAAAAGACCAGATATGGATGGAAGGACTCTTCAGCCAACCAGTCTTGTTTCTTTGACTACAGTTTGCTGCCTGTTTTTACATTAACTGAAGTGTGGCTCAGGCCTGAGTATTTTCTCATTTTATCCCTGTATGAGCCAGCTGAGCACGCTGAATGTGGACAGAAACACTCGCATGTAATCAGCCTGAAATACTAATAAAGCAAAGCTCCTGAGGTTAAAGCGTAAAGTGCCTCCCAATCACTTTCTAAGCTAATTAATATCCTTAACTAAAATCTGTGTTGCTTTTAGACACTGTTGTTTGATGGATTTTCCTAAGCCAGCCTTCATTTGGGATGAAGATCCCGCGAGTTCTGATAGCGTTGCCAGGTGTAACTGGAATTTATTTCTTCCATTAAAAAGTAAGACTTTGGAGCTGCCTTTCATCCTCCTATCTCCCTTTTAGGCTCCCACAACACAGTGAAAGAGATAAGGTTAGGACTGAAGCTGGTAAAATCCATGCATGACCTCTTGCCCCCCGGCAGCATCACGGCAGGAGTTCCTCCCCAGTTGCTGTGCCCTGGCTTTGCTGACAGATCCAGGAGATGCCTTTCCCATACAATGCCCAATTTCAAAAGAGAACAAGGACCAGATATTTGCTTGTATTTGAATCCTTTAAAACCATAAAGCATCCAAGCTCTTTAAGGCTTTATTATGAACTTCAGCAACACATACATGATGACATGGGGTCAATATTAACTTGAACCTTCGGGAAAGGACATTACTAACAGCCCTAATGGGCATCTAAACTTCCCTATTAAAGTGCTGAACAATGCACTTGTTATTCACCAGCAAGTCTTCAATGACACAGAAACACGTGTCCCCAGCAAACCCTGTGCTCTAACGAGACATCATTCCAGCACCCAATGCTTTCCAAATAAAACTGCTGGAAAAAACAGGAGGAAACAGGTGTTGGAAACATTGTGAATGAACTCAGTGAACACAGTCATTGTCTGTGCAACATTTACTATAAAGAAAGCTTGGGGAAATCCGTTCACTAATAATTCATTGTTTGCCTATGAAAAATATGTGTGCTAACAGCTTGCTCTGCAGTCATTAAAGAAAGCCACACTCCTGTACTTACCCATTACTTTTGCTTTTTAAACACATCAACATTTTGTTGGTTTGTTTTGTTTGGGGTTTTTTGTTTGTGGCTTGTTTTTTTTTTTTTAATCTGGAAAAGAAAGCATATTAGAAAATTTTATTACTGCTTTTCAATGCATTTTGGTCAAAAATACTGTAATTTTCTGTTCACTGAAAGCTGGGGTTTTACTTATTTTTGCTATATGACAACAAGCACGTAGGTCTTCCTTTCATGCATTATAAAATGGAAATATCTACAGATCAAAACCTAGAAAAAATCTTAGAAATCTTGAACTTGTCAATAACAATATTTTGCTAAGCATGATGTGGGAGGGAACAGGAGCCTAGCTCATGGAATCATAACAGATGCTAAGCAATTTTCATTCCAAAAAAGCCTTCAAAATGGTGTTGAGCAGCAGCCTCTAAATTCAACATTTTCTAAACCAGCAGATGAGATGCCTTGCATTGAGTAGGACCATTAGAAGACCCAGTGAAGGAACTGCAACTTGATTTTCAGCAGTTGTTAGGAGGTTCTGGAGGACAGAGAGACAGCTCGTGCTAGGTACCAGATCAAAGAGAACGAGATGGCCTTGATAGTCACAACCTCCCACCAGGCCCAGACAGCAGTACAAAGAGAGATAGAAACTCAATTAATCAACAGCTGAAGCAGACAGTATTATTACTGGCAAATGAGCATCCTTTCTCTGGAAAACATGTCTTGTTAAACTGATATTTTCTGCTGAGTTCACAAGAGCTTACGAAAGTGATAACACAGATGTGATTCTGTGAGGAGGCTCTTGCCTCATTTTCACCTGGCATGGTGAAAACCAGAATAATGACAAATCAACCCAGCAAACATCTGGTGGACTGAAAAGGAGTTAACTGGTTTAAAAATACATGATAACTGGGAAATTATCTTTAAGAAAATAAGTAGCTTGACTGTGTTTCACAGGAATCATTTTCAGCCCTACTTTTCTGAGCAAGCCCTAGAAGGGGCTATGAAATTTGTTGGTGGCACAACAGTAATGGGAAAAATAAATGGTAAAAAAGAGTAAGATCAAGGCTGAAGAAGCTCATCCACACTGACTAGAACCATGAAAAGGTGTAAACACAGCAAATGCAACCTTGTAACAAGGAGAACCCAAGAATGACACAGAGCAAAGGACTCTCCATGAGCTCAGTGCACCTGGAAAGGGCATCACAGGCACGATGCGCCATCAGGATGCCGGGGTTTGTGCCCTGGTTATAGGGGTGATGCAATACTTGCACAGGTTATCAAACACGAACAGCCTTTATCACCTGCTGGGTTTAATGCTGTTTGTGTAAAACAGCTCAACAGGTTTAACCTTTGGAGAGGCTTCAGAGAGGAGCCGCGAGAATGACTTAAGGACTGAAAAATGCGTATCACGAGACAAGATTCAAACAGCTCCATTTCATTTGTCAGAGAAGAGTAAGGGCAAATATGAGATCATAACATGAACTAATTAAAAAAATGAAAGCAAATCAGCAGAAGTCATGTGGATTGTTTTATGGAGGAAGTCAGGGTGAATTATCACGTTTATTGCTGTCTTACTTTATCATCAAAGGTTATTTCTAAGTTCCCCATTGAAGTGTATCGGTCAGCTACAGATCTGTTCCTGCCGACCTCGAATCACCTGATTCCTGCCAGCAACCCCGTGTAATATACAGCAGTCTTCAAGGATTCCAAGGAATATACAAGTAGTGGAAAGCTTCCTGTGCTCCATCCCAAGTCCCAGTCTGCTGGTACTCAACAGCTCACCACTGCACCAAGAAAGCTGGGGTCTGGGGAATTTTAAAAAATATATTAAATTCTTGATTCAGAACACAATGTGTTGGGGGAAAAAAGCTGCTAAATAAAGTAACAAAAATACCAGTACACTGAATACCCACTGGTTAAGCAATGCTGACAATATTAACAAGGCCACCCAGTTGATGGAAAGCAGTAAATTCTCACTGCGGTCTGAGGGACACAAGTGCCCAAATGGTCACTGAAAGGAGCTCTTCCAGCCACCCTGGTCCCACAGTCCAAAGGTCTGAAAAGGACAATAATACAGGGATTATTGGAAACCTATGGGTCCTCCTCCAAAAATCGTAGGGCAGTGCTGTCTTTGGATTAAAACTTCTAAACATAATCCCAGCCCACACTCCCCACTCTGTAACCTGACATGCCCTTCCCCAGTTTCCCAACATGTAAAAAATAATAATATTGATATCAAACAAAAATAGATTGGCTTACTAAATTTGAGACTAATCCTTGAGTCATATTATTTTAATAGGCAGACTAAAATACAGACAGGAAAATGTTATTTGCTCTGTTTCTGCTGAGTCTTTGCCAACTGCCCTAAACAGCAACAATTTAAAATTAACTAAGCAATTCTACTTAAGCAGATGCAGAATAGTATGAAAAAAATGATTCAATTAGTCTGCAGACAAAGCTGCTCAGTGCTAACAAAGGATCTCTCACCATAAGTTCTGAAACCTGTCCCACAAAAGAACACATACCAAGATTTAATTTAAAAATAGCTGTTACTCACAGCCACCTGGAACACGTCATAACAACTGGTATCCACCAGATCCTTTTGCCAAACTCTTTACACTTCACTCTTAAATGAAATGGTTGCTAATTCAAGAGTACAAAACTCTGTGACCCAAAGAGCCTATATGGTAGATCTGAGTTGAAATTTTTATTATGAAATCACATATGCATACAAATAAAGAAATATTGAAATATATAATGACTTTATTAGGGGTGAGCTTCCAGTACCTGAACAAACGGAGGGTACAAGACAGATGGAGAGAGACTTTTTACATGACAATAGGGCATGACTTCAAACTGAGAGGAGGTTTAGACTGGATATTAAGGAAGAAATCTGTTACTGTGAGGGTGGTGAGGCTCTGGCACAGGTTGCCCAGAGAAGCTGTGGCTGCCCCATCCCTGGAAGTGTCCACAGCCAGGTTGGATGGGGCTTGGAGCAACCTGGTCTGGTGAAAGGTTGAAACAAGATGATCTTTAAGGTGCTTTCCAACCCAGGCCATTCTATGGCTCTATTTAGGGTTGAATCCATCCAGAAGCTTGCCTGTAAAAGTTGCAGTTAACCTACTATTGGTGTAAGTGCCATAATCAGGTCTTCCCAACTAATTTGATTTCAAAGAAGTATTTCCAGTGTCCACAGAAGATTCTGGATGCGGCTGTTCTCCTCACACTTAGGTTTCCAGCACTGCCTTCTGAACCTGCCTTTCAACTCTAAACAAGTAAATACAACGCCCAGGCTTGTTCTGAGTTTGTTGACAATGGCATGGAACAGTGTTAATGGATTAATAAGGGCCATCCCATTAGTTTTCGGTTGTTTATTAGAGCATCAGCTTTGAAAGCTTCCCTGCTTTGCTCATGGCATGGCTCTGAGTCAGAGGCTGGTATCACTGTGGACAGTCTTGCACAGCTCCCCTTGCTTTTCCTGCTCAACCAAGAGATGGAAGGGAGCTGCTGCCAGCCCCACAGTACCACCTTCTGTGTGGCCCCTTTCCCAGCCTCTACAACACAGATGACTTCAGGGATGCATCATTTCCCTTTCAGTCATCAGCCATAATCAGCTCCCTGAAGGCAGCAATTTGGAGATACAAACACAGGTTATGAAATGCAGTCTAGTATTTTCATGATAAATACTTCTTACTCTGGAAGAGCTGGTCAGGAACCCACACCACCAGGGACAGCAGTGTTGGGGTAGGTCTCATCTCTTACCCAAAATGGCAAGTTACATGATGAAGAAAAGCTCTTAGTGCAGGCTTGTGACTAGAGCAAGGCACATTCCCAGCAGCTGCACAGCAACAGCTGGTTTTGAAAGCCCACATACCATAAATTAATGGACATGTGGAAACAGAGGAAAAACCCTGGTCCTGTGCTAGGGATGCCCAGGTACCCAAGCTGGATGCCCAACAAGGCTCTCCTCTCTCTCTCCTCAATAAATTCACACATTTCATTCAGCAGCCCAACAAAACGGATTTTTAGAAGTTCCCGTAAGAGTTCTGTACCCTCGGTGAACTTTCTACCTGAGCTAAGAAATTAAATATAGTGAGAAACTGAGAAACACTCGTTTGTTGTTTGTTTTGTGTCTTTAGGGGGTTTTTGTTGTTGTTTGTTTTTAATACAGGGAATACTGTTCTGAAAAACACAATTACTTGATATGATCATACACAGCAAGAAGTAATTCTTCTTCCTCTGCTTACTCAGAGTCTGCTGAGTTGAATGCACCGATTCTTCAGGTTTTCACAGAATAACACTCCTTGTGCATGTCACGGGGGAATGACAGGCTGCAGCCAGAGCAGCACTAATTTGACATTACAAAACAAAGATACTAGGAATTAAATCATTAGAGCCTTAATGACAGAGTACAATGCATGTCTCCTTTGATAATCTCTTGAACCCGAAAGATAAAAGCGGGGTGGAAACGTGCAGACAAGATGTGCAACAACTGAGTTTCAAAGTGTAGTGGAGCACACTGTAGTGCGCCCTTCCACAGTTTTCCAACATCTTAAAAGATCAGCCTGTTAGAGCAAAAACTTCTCCAGTTGTCTGGGCTACTTCTGCTCTTTTGTACCTCCCTTGCAGCTGCTTTCCCCTCACCTCCTCTGCCAGCCTCCACTTGGCTCACTGCACTTGTGGGCAGCTGGAACTTTTCTTGCTGTTCTACTCTTTGATAATAGCAGAAGTAACAAGAAGCAGCTTACTTCATGTTTCTCTCTATTCTCCAAGTTCATTAAAAAAAAAAAAAAAAAAGATATAAAATATTAAGTCCATTGACTGGAAAACAATTTTTCCTTAAAATTTGCCTGCTTTTCTCTCTTTTTTCTTTTAATTATTTCTAATATTATCCTTTCCACTTGCTTTCAACTTTTCTCTCAATTTTCATCCTGCCACATCATTAATCTTGTCAGTTAGGGGGGAAAAAAAAAATCAAGATCCATTCAAGCTCAAAAGAGTTTGCAGCAGTCTAAAAGTCAACAAAAAATATTACTTAGCTACTGTGTCCTTGTACTCTGAAATTGAGGACAGAAACAGAAATACTAATTACGAAAAAAGAAATGAAGATGCTGATATTTATCATGAAAGACTGCTCTAAGCTGTATCAAATAGAAATGCAACTTCTTATTCACGATGCTAGATACAGACAGCCAAATCTCAACATATTCCTACTACATTAAAAGACAGATTCCTCTAAAGGATAAACGAATGATGAGCTGCCTAAGGTACAGGTCTTGAAAACGAGTTTTATCTAAGAAAAGATTTTCTAATCCCTGGAGTTCATACACAATTAATGCTTCTGGTATTCTAAAGGGATTATCACTTGCTTGAAAATAAACACAAAAATTCTGCTACAAAACTTGGTTTATGTTTTTGATGGATTAGTAAAATAGTGCAGAGCTATGAATATAGGTTTTTAATTTAATATTATTCCCCCACATATTATCGTCACTAAGGATTACTCCCATGGCTTACTGGCACTGTTATTCTTCTGTATCTCAAAATATGAGATAAATAGAAAATATGAATAAATAAAATGAAGCTACAGCATGCCCCACCTTAAACAACCAGAAGCATTTTGCTGAGTTCACCTTATATTGCACTAATGAACAGAGCACATCCTTACCCCATAAATGTCAAAAAGAGTTTTACTACCATTCAAATCACTCTAAGAATCAGACTATATTCTCATGGTGGGGCAAAGAAGTGCATGTTATTTTAATTTGCTCTCCAGATTGGCCCAATCTAGACTATGACCTGCAGCCCAGTCTGACTTGAACAAAATAATTAGCATTTATTAAGATAACTCAGTTATCAGCCTCAATTTGAGGTGCCTCTCTAAGAACATAACATCAGCATTTTGTCTGGGATTCACTTAAACAGTTTACAGGTTTTCAGTTGCAAAATTGTATTAGAACACCAGGCAATTTTTCCCCCTACTTGCACCATTTCCTATCACCTGTGTGTCTAATTAGCTTATATCTCAGTACTAAAAATTACTGCCGGCCTGTTCTCAACGTACCTTAATATGATGACTAAACAAAAAAAAAAAATCCAATTAAGATTTATGGGATCTGACTCTTCTTTGCCTTTAAGTTTTGCCATGTAATTTAGCATTTCACCTTAATATTCAGCTTGTGTAACTAGCAATGACATAAGCTGCAAGGTATAAAAGACTCAGACCTGTTTGATTATATGAAATTAAACATTTCTCATTTTTATTAAGCATTCTTTCACTGGTGTCAGGCCATGTCCCAAAGAGGAGATTCTAATACTGCTTTTAAGCTATTTAGAGATTTTAAAACAGCGTCAAACTATGCTTTGAATATCCTAAAATGTCGTAGTTGTGAGCACAGTGTTATTTTCAGAGGCAATGGGCCTCTGGAAACAAGATTGGTTTCCAGCCTCTAGTCTGGCTACAGAGAGTTCAAATCACAGACCAACAGAAAAAAAACAAGGAGACTCTCTGCTGCTACTGTTACAGCTCTTCACTAGTGTGAGTAGGAAAAAGAAAGAAACCTGAGAGCAAGCTATTATTAGTTTTCCTCTGCAGTTAATATTATTAATGCTGCTTGGTTTACTCTCCAAGCACTTGGCTCAAAAGAAGCAGCGTTCCACTGACCTTTGCCTTGGAAACTTTGAGGTTTGGTTCATCCAAGTCCCAAGAACGGGAAGGAGAAGAGGAGGGAAGAGAGCGAGGTAAAAAGAGACATCTGCCTGAGGATGCCTTTGAAAAATTGTGTGTCCTATTCATACGGTTTGGGAATGCATTGTACTTCTGCCACAGACACAGAGCATTCCTGGACAATAAAAATTGAGCAGCGCAGGTCAGATTGCCTGAGCTGGGGAATGCAGGCTTTGTCTGCATCTGAAACATTCAGTCAGATACTGTTCCCTTATGAAGGTTCATTGAGTAGTTTTAAATCTAAAGGGCAAGCCCAACAAAAGTGTCCCTAATTAAGTTCATTTCAATCTTCTTTTACCTGTCACTAAGAACCAGCTCAGCTAAACCCCTCTCCTTGCAGCATCATCTGAGCACGGCCCAGTAGCACCAGGGTGACTCTTACTTGTGCCAGGGGTGCCTGCACTCCACTCACTGCCCACCTGAGAAGGCCCACACTCACCAGGACAGTAAAACCCACCTAAAACCCCATCCTGAACCAGCTCCAGCAACCACCTTTGTGTCACCACCTTCCAGGGGGAGCAGAACCTGGGATGAAGGAGAGCAAAGAAGGGGTACTGGAGGACTGGGAAGAACAATGATCTTTCAAAGACCTTCTGGTGTGCTGGCAGAACCACAGAAAAAAATCAATGTATTTCCTTTCATCCCATTTCACTGCACATTACAATCTGGGATCACTGTAAGCAGCATTCCTACCACCGTGATCCAATTCATTTTCCAAGTATTGTGAGGATTAAGCACATATGAACCAGAAAGAAAGAAAAAACAAACCAACCATCACACGTGAGAAGTAAGGTCTGGCTTCCGTTTCAGGGAATATTAATAACTGAAATTGTTAACAAGTGACTGACAAAAACTGTTCTGCTTCCTGCTGGTTTAACTGCTTCTAGGCAAAATTATGATTACTGCTAACAAGCCCAGAAATCTAATAAGCCTTAATAACAATACAGAACAGTATGCCACAAAATAACTGCACTTTCTGGTCAGAATGGTTCTCCTGCAGTCAAAAATACAGTGTGAAGGTGGCTTGAAAAGCCAAGTGAAATTAACACTTGATATTCGTGAGCGAAGGGACTTTGCACACAAGGGCACCACTTACTTACTTTTCAGGTCCTGTTAAATTGGTTCACGCTGCCATGTTAACTGCAAATCCAAAGATGATAGATATAAGGACAGTATAGCTGCTTCAGAAATATTTTTGCCTCCATTGAAATTATTTTTCTTTCATTATGAAGGATCATGGTTTGGGTTGGAAGGGACCTTAAAGATCATTGAGTTCCACCCTCCCTGCCATGGGCAGGGACAACTTCCACTAGACCAGGTTGCTCAAAGCCCCATGCAACCTGGCCTTGAACACTTCCAGGGAAAACTTCCACACCTGACATCACAATGGAAATTTTTCAGCCGTAATTCCAAGCAAACACTTGTGACTTTAACAGGTTACATTTTTTCCCCAAAACAGAGGGTTTTGTGGCACAGTTCATGGCAGCTACAACAGAGGGAAAGAGACTTTTAGGTCAGACCCCTACCACTGAAAATTTGTCAGAACAAATTTCCATACATGACAAAGCTGATCTTACCTCCAAAGTGCTGCCCGCAAGATTCACAGCAAATAACCTATGCCAGTACTTCACTACCAAAATATTTTAAAGCTTTGAAATGCTCCAGCAGATGCAGATGTTTTGCACAGACAGAGAATCTACAGATTAAGCTACAGAGTGTGGACTTTGTCACTGAACAGGAGGGGCTGAACAGTGATCTCCTTTTTTTCTTGGTAACTACAACTTAATCTGTATTCCCCTGCTAAAAGGATTGCAATAAAACTCTTTATAATGAAAGGACAATTAAGCCACGTTATGTGCAAAAAGTCATCATTTGATAATGATCCACTAATTTCAGCAAGATAAGACACTAATCACCTATGGTAATCAAATTTGCCCTGGTAATGCAGTGGCTGGACCCTGCTGGAGCAATTCAGAGATGTTCATTAGCTCTGCACCCAGGTGCCACCAGGTCACAGTGTGTCTGATGGAGACACTCCGAGGCTGGGAGGACACCCCGTTACCTCCTGCTCCATTTTTTACCAGAAAAGGCAGATTCTGGATTCATCAGTCATACTTACTGTATGAGTTTCCAGCCACACAAGTACTGGTGTCTGGCAATTCAGAATCTGACAATGCTCAAAGAAAAGTTCGATTATTTATTTTTCACAACATTGTCTATGCCCAAAATAAATGATGGTCATAAAATACTGCAGATTTTCTTCTGACATTGAAAGAATTATCTATAATAAAAGCATATCCATAATAAATCTAATCCATACCCAATGGCAACTTAATCCCATGCAACTCATCTGGGAAAGCAAAGGAAAAGGAGGTGTGCTTTGGTTCTGTCCAACACCACCAGGTGGCAATAGCAGCCCAGCTAATCCATCCCACAGCATGCCAGCAGCACGAACTGCTCATTCCCCCTTCTCCTTTCACTCACTTTTTATCACAGAATCAGCCAGCCCTACCCCGAGCTTTTTTAAACTTAAACTAGGCATCTGTAATAAAAAGGACCCCCACAGCTACTCCTGCTTCATGAGATAGTCCAAAGACTGCGTCCAACCTAAGCAGTTCCCAAGAACCCGTGAATGACACTTCCAATCTGGCAAATCCCACTCTTCTTGCGCTGACAGCGTAGCTGCCTCATGCAGATATCCATCACATTCCCTTGATTTCTGCAAACTGACACCCCTTCGACGTATTTTGGCTCTAAGAGGGAACAGTATGTGAGGCTCCACTCATTCCTTATCCAAACACTACATATATGCCCCAAACCACATGATACATGGAAAAGCAGGAGGAAAAAAACCACTTTTTGATAACCTGAGAATAACAGAAGTACACCAGGCCTCGATTTGCACAGAAAGCTAGATCCAAAAAGTGGCTTATATTTCTCAGATTTCACTGAGTTCTTTATATAAGTGAGTTAGGACTGTATGGTCTTGCTTTACCAGCTTTTTAAAGTTCAGTCAAGAGGCAGAGGTGGTTTGGTGTATGGAAATTAATTGCCATTGCAAACACAAGTTGCAGACACCACACTGAAAGATGCTGTAAATCAAAGAGCAATCTGGCTTCATCCAGTATCCCAGGACTACAGTTTCTAAACTTCTCAGCAGGTAAACAGATCTGTGGAGTCTTTTTTAATGGCGCTGTAGGAAGAATATAATCCTAGGTAAATTCATATATAAAGTTGCATCTCTGACCTGACCTCACCAGTATCCTAGTTGGAATTACAATAAGGTAAGCAAAAACGAGTCACTGACCTACACCTGCTTTCCAGTCCTATAGTCCTGAGCGTTCAGTTACCTCAGACCACCAGGAACTTCCACCTCCAGCACCAGAGATCAGCATTCCCTCCCCAACAGCCATACTTCTGGCCTGCAAGGGTTAACCCACTGACCTAAGTCAAAAACCGTTTTATATGACCCTAAAGTAAAACCTGGAATAACTTGCAGTGTAACCACTGTTCTCTACTACAATTTTCTGTTAAATGAGCTTTTTAATCAAAAGTCTCATCTCAACACTGGGAAAGAAAACATGACTGAAGGTGGTAGAAGAAAAAGAGGAAGGGGAATTAATTCTCTTGGCTTCTACCCATCACCATAGACTTCTAAAACTGAGTGTGTTCATACTTAGGATGGATTTATCTTCGGGGAGTCAAAACCCACAGCATCTTCTTGTCAGAGGAACAGCTGCTCAAATGCAAGTTACACACTAGGACTTTTAGTCCCAAAATGCTTTGGGGTCTTTAATTTCAGCTCCAGTATTGTCTGTAATTCTATTCATAAAGCTAAATTATGACTTGAACTGCAAAATTCATTCTAGCTCCTTCAGAATTTAAAACACGAAACCAGAATATGAAATTAGCCACTGACTCCAGCTGCAATACATTTCTTATTTCTCATTTTCACCCATACTCATTGGAAATGTAGTTCAAATGACAACCTGAAAATTGGTTTTAATCACAACTAGTACATGGAGGTTCCCCCCCCCCCCACCTTTTTGCTCCTTACATCCCATAAGCACCCAAAACAATGACATGTGGAGTGGCAGAAGAAAAGCCAAATACCTCTCCAAGGTACTCCAAGGCACCACACATGTGAGCAAGAGGTGTCAAGCTCTGCAAAACAAAACCAGATACCAAAAACTCAAAACACACTTGATTTGATTTAATTATTTTGGGCATTCAGCCTCAGGCCTAACACCACAGGTGCTACAGCATCCACTAATACTTCTGTGCCATTCCTAAGGCAGAGGCCCAACATTTCCCTTTCAGCCTCTTGAATGGAAGGGATGCAATGAGGTAGAACCAGCCAGAGCCCCACGAAAAGGGGAACACCCTTTTGGAGGCCAGCAAGCACTGCATGACTCCAGAGAGCAAGGTAAGGGCTTCCTGAGAGGAAACTCCTGCTTACCAAAACTAGTTTCCTTTTATGACAAGGTAACTCACCTGGTTGGTCAAGGAAAACCAGTTGATGTAATCTCTTGGGATTTCAGTAAAGGTTTCAGTACTGTCTCTCAGAGTGACCTTCTGGACAAAATGTCCAGCACAGAGCTGATAAACACATCGTGATGGGTGAGCAACCGGCTCATGGGTCGGGTGCAAAGGGTGACAGTGAATGGGGTGGCATCAGACTGTCACTAATGGGGTTCTGCAGGGCTCCATCTTAGGCCCTGTGCTTTTCAACATCTTCATTAATGACTTGGATGCAGGATTCAAAGGAATACTAAGCAAATTTGCAGATGATACAAAACTGGGAGGAGCCTGCAGGGAGGCCCTGCAGAGAGATCTCGACAGACTAGAGGACTGGGCAATCACCAGCCACATGGAATTCAACAAGGGAAAGGGCCAGATTCTGCACCTGGGATGGGGCAATCCTGGATGTACAGACAGGCTGGGGAATGAGACACTGGAGAATGGGAAAGCAGTGCCACGGAAAGGGACCTGGGGGTCCTGGTCGATGGCAAGTTGAATATGGGTCAGCCGTGCCCTGGAGCCAGGAGGGCCAACCCTGTTCTGGGGTGCAGCAGGCACAGCATCACCAGCTGGGCGAGGGAGGGGATTGTCCTGCTCTGCTCTGAGCTGGAGCAGCCTCACCTGGAGTGCTGGGGCAGTTTTGGGTGCCACAATATAAAAAAGACATTAAGCTGTTAGAGAGCATCCAAAGGAGGCCACAAGGATTGTGAAGGGCCTTGAGGGGAAGCCGTATGAGGAGCGGTGAGGGCACTGGGTCTGTTCAGCCTGGAGGAGACTGAGGAGAGACCTCATCACAGTCACAACTTCCTCATGAGAGGAGGAGGAGGGGCAGGCACTGATCTCTGCTCTGTGACAGATTACAGGACCTGAGGGAATGGCCTGAAGTTGTGTCAGGGGAGGTTTAGGTTGGAGATCAGGAAAATGTTCTTCACTCAGAGGGTGGTTGGGCACTGGAACAGGCTCCTAAGGGCAGTGAACACAGCACCAAGCCTGGCAGAGTTCAAGAAGCATTTGGACAGGGCTCTCAGGCACAGAGTAGAATTCTTGGGAATGGAGCTGTGCAGGGCCAGGAGTATGACTTGATGATCCTTGTGGGTTCCTTCCAACTCAGCATATTCTGTGGTTCTGTTGAACAGGCTGCCCAGGGAGGTCATGGAGTCTCCCCCTCTGGAAGTACTCAAAACCCACCAGGACACCTTCCCATGTAATCTGCTCTCAGTGACCCTGCCTCGGCAGGGGGTTGGACTGGATGATCTCCAGAGGTCCCTTCCAACCTTAACTACTCTGTGATTCTGTGATAAAAAGATCACATAAGTCAGGCTTTGTTCTCTGCTCAAAGTGGTAAAATTTGCAGAGCTAAATGCAAAGCCAACATGCAGTAGCTCTAGATCTCTAGAAAAGAAGCTATTTTTAAACTGCAGTAGCAATGTGGACTGCATAAATTAGCATAATCTCAGCCTTCACAGATAGTTCTCAGCTGTTTTACATACCACAAATTAACACTCTGCAGATTCCTCGCTTCTACTAACATGGTCAATCATGCATTTCATGGGGCTTAAAATCTCCTTTTTCCATCCTCCAAAATCTCAACGGGCTTTTTTTACACTCCTCTTTTCCTTTTCAGAGCAGTAGTATCACAGGCTCAGGTTCCATTACAAATCTTACAAGGTTTCATGTGTAACTGGTGGTTCTGTGGCTGCCTAAATGCAGGACATCCTCCTGTTTTCTCAGCTGATGGTTTTCTCCTCGTGGGCAGATGGCATGGAAGCGGAGTGCAGATGGAAAACCACAGCCCACAAACTCCTCATTATAATTTGAAATAGCGTGTGCAGCTCTTCGATTCTCATCTTCTCTTTAAATTATTTTCAGCAATAAAGGATAAATTGCTGTTTTCAGAAGGCACAGCCAAAAGTAATGATATCTGTTTATAGCTGAGAACCTTCTCCGATCAGTGTGACTTCTATTTTCACAAGTTTTATTAAAATCCTTAAATCATTACCGGAAAGAACTTTAAATTGAGTATCTCTTGCTCTGATTCAAGTATTCCCTTAAGAAGAACGATCAATAAGAAAAAAACAGATCACACATGCATGAAGGTTTAGGAGTCCCACAGTTAGCTATTTAAGGTAATTCATGGCTCCAGGTATCACTTTACCTGAGCCGCTTGGAATTATAATGGATTTATCTCTGCAGAACACCTGTGAGATAAGGGAGTTGCTGGTGGCAAACTGCAGCAGGCAGCAAGGAGGTGACAATGATGCTGATGGCCTGTGGCTCACAGACTCACCCTGCATCTTCCCTGCCCTTTAGGACTGAAACCCTTCCTGGCAGAAAGGCTCAAAATGAGGGTGCCATAAGAACTAGTCTTATCATTTCTTCAAGCTTTTTCACAGCATGTCCAGTCTGGTGGAATTGGCTTTCCTAACCTTCTGACCAGCTGGAAAAGTCCTAAAAACAGCAAAATAAAAATATCTGTGGTGGAAAATAGCAAGGAATGAAATAATAAGCATTAGAGGTCAAGCTTGGATCCTTGAAAAGTTTGTATTAACCCATGGCAAAGCATTAAAATAAATAAACTTATCCTTTAGCTATAAAAAGAAAACAAACAATACTTGAGACACCCAAGTGACATGGTTGGTGAGGATGTACAAATTCACAGACAGCTCTCACACACAGCATATATGAAAAGTTGGCTGATTTGCTCGTGCTCCAGAAGCCTGGAGTCAGACTTGATAAACACAAATAGCCTCATTTGTTCCAAGTTTTGACCTGGTGCCTGACAACCAACTACTAAACCACACTGCTCTACCTCAGCTAGAAAGGAACCTTCTAAACTGTCTCACAAACTGGTTTCTGTCTGTTTAAAAGATGGATACATGTTGCTTAACTATATTTTTGGCCTGCAAGAGTAAAGGCTTTTTCTCAGATGGCTGAATTTAATTGCATATTATACATCAAAAACATTCAGACGTTCAACCTGGTTGCAGTATGCATACACTACAACATAAATGATTTGCTTATATAATGCAGGGCTGTAATCTTCCACAGTATGCAGGCATGCTAATGATCTTACACAGGGACAACACAAGATGAAAGAATGACGTATTTCATCACCAAGGACAATTTATCTTGCCTACATTCATGGAAGAAAGTTATGGGAGGTCATCTTCTTACACGTTTCCCTTTCACAACAAAAAAGACAATAATCAGTTTTCATTAGGGAAGACTTGTCCTTTCTCTTGTACCACATGACTTTCCTGTCCCATCCACCAAACACAGCACTGATATCAACCGAGTAGTTACTCGGTTACAAAATACATGGTATTGTCTGGCACAAAGATTTACAAGGGGTAATAGAAATGCTCAAATTTGAGATGCAACCCTTAAGGACCTACCCGCGTCAAAAGAACCTAACACATGTTTTATCTACCAGCTTAATGGCTTGCACTTGAAACTGATGAAGGTCTTCAAAAGTGACCATTTCAAACTGTTGTTTCATGAGAAAACTCAGCGCAAGCTTGACAGAATAAAGAATTTCCAGAGGAAGAGAAAGCTCCATTTTAAGTGCCTTAAGGAAGCCCTGACTCTGTAAAGTCCATCAATATCCCACAGCTCACCCAAAGGCATGTTCAAAGTCTTTGGCGTAAGCAGCTGATCACCCAGGGAAAGGCAAAGAGAATTTTGGCAGAGGATGAGATACTGTGCCAGCATTTCTGATGCAGTAAGAGTGACTCTACCACACGTCTGTTTCTCTGTGAGAGGCTGAATCTGCCTGTGACAAGGTCAATTTTGAGAAAGGTTGGTATTAAAAGATTATGCTCCCTCCATCCTCTCACCGAGGTTATGCTAATTATTTCAGGGGAGCAAAGGAATTATTTGATCCTCCAAGTCCTCCTTCCCTCACAAGGTGACTCTGGCTGCCGGCACAGCACCCAGAGGAATGGCACAGCATATCCTAATTCCATAATTGTGGAATTAGCCATTTTCAACCTTGAAATTTAACCTTAAGAAATTGAGTATGCAGTAATCCCCATAATCCAGGCCTCTACACCTGTCCCTCTTCCAACTAATCTCACCACCCTTCACCATGACACATCTTAATTTAGAGTCCTATCAGCTAAGGTCAGTGTGTAAGTGGATGCTCAGGAGTTGCAACAAGTTATTTGTCACACGGTGGGACCAATTGCTTTGTGAACTCTGCAAGATACAGAAATATCAGCAGTGAGCAGAGCCCTTCGCCAGCCGCGCACAAATGATCTTTACAAACGTTCTAGGAAGCAGCGAGGAGAAGGGATAAATTAATAAATAAATCAATATGTGTAGCGTAGCCCTGGATAATGTGATCTGCTGGTATTAAGTTTTCTCCTGAAGGAGTTAAGCATATACCAGCTGCTCTACATTAAACCGAGCTGGCATTTTAAATCATGCAAATTAGCTGAGCTCCCACCCATTCCAGCCCAGCATTCAACAGCACTGCTGCAAATGATGCAAAGTACTGGCCAAACCAACCCTGCCATTTCAGCTGCTGTCAGGGAGGAGAGGAGGAGGCAGGGTGGGTAGTGGCTCTGAGTGATGCTGCAGCTATTCACAAGATGGTTTGCAAGAGCCTCCTTCCACCACAGGTATTGTTTGCATGACCAAAACACACCCATGAGCATGGAAAGCCTGGGGCTTTTATCCGTTGAAAATCCATTTATATATGCTACTAAGAACCACTGAAAAATTATTTAAAATTCAATTATTTGCCGGTGGAACACTGAAATTTCAAATCTCTCTTTGCTTAATGCTGCACAATAAACACTGAGTGGATCTGACGGGTCATCAGCTCAGAAACGCTGACACAGCAGCCAAGGGTGGCATCAGTCCCCTCCATCATGTCCAACACCAGTGGATATTTCTCAGACTGTAAAGGGAACAGATGAAAATCTGTATTTATTCAACACAAAACCCTCTTCTGCTGAACCTGAGAGCACTCAGGAGGCAATAAAGAGGGCTAAATCTTTCTTAGTTCACACTGCTGTGACCAAGAGATTAAGTTTCAGCACAAAGCTGAAACGCTGAAAGGAGAGTGAAGGATCTGCTATTAAGAAGTCTAGGAGCCCCACAGACTTTTAAAAATTACTATTTCAGGTTCCTTGTTGACCTGCTCAACAAGGGGAAGGTGGAATTCATTCTTGTGTCAAAAATAAGGTAAACTGCCTTGCTAATCCAACCTGGTAAACCAACCCACCAGTGGTGGTGACCCATGGGCACAACATCCACCACACAACATTGCATCTTGGTGGCTGCACCACCCATCACCCACGTGGTCCAAACCCTACCAGGGAAAGACCAAAAGGCATCTTACAGGCAGGAAAGGAAAATCTACATTGCTGCAATGTGGGAAGTTGGTATCTGACTGCTTGGAAACAGGATCCTAGGCAACCACTGCTCTTCCCTCTTGAAAAGCAGAAAGCAGTTTAATTCAGTGAAATAAAGCAAATTCATTACAATTCCCCTGGAGAGGCTCTGTACGGATGAACAGGATGCTGCTGCCTCCACTTTCCAGCTCCGTGCTAGAGGACCTGGCACCTTTCTGCCAGCTTTCTTTGGCAATGCCCATCTGGCACATTACCATGGAGGATCAGACCCCTGTGTGCTCCCCAGCCCATCCCAGAGGAGTAAGATGCAGCAATGCCAAAAATACTCCTTCCCAAAATAATCCATCCCAGTTAAGCCCCAGACAAGTCTGGAATACATGTGGCTGTCCTGAGAAGCAGACTGACCCCTGGTTATTGAGCAAGAAAAGCAAAAGCCATTTCTAAGCTATTGCATAAAATGGTCAATGCACATTTGATCTTGAAACAACATGTGACATTTCTTGACCACTTTTGAAGACTTAAATATCCATAGGGCTCTGGCAAATGGAGAATAATTTAAAGTGGAATCAAATTCGTCTCACCAGACTGATCCACTAATTATTGTCTCCATCAGCTGCAATCAAAGTTGCCCATTGATCTTTGTGGATCAAAATGTCAGCACTGAAGTTACCTGTAGTTTCCAACAGTGGGCATGGCTCAAGCGGAGATGGCTAAAGAGAACAGGAATCTGCTTCTAAATATTTGTTTCAAAATATACAAGTGTAACAAAGTCTCAGTACCCATACTCACCATAAAATGTCACACAAGCTAGATCAGCAACAAGAAATCCCACCAGGGTATTCATTTTGTTCTACCAATGGGCAAGTATATAGAATTAACAGATGGCAGAAAAAGACAATGTAATAATTTCTGGTCAGCATTTCCAGCAGAAGATAAGCAATCCTATCAGGGAAGATCCCCTCATTGCATGACACAAAAAGGTACGACTACAACAGTCTTCATAACTGAGAATGTCACTCCATGAGGCATAAAATACATAAAATTACAATTCCAGCCTATCACACACCTCTTCCACTTCTCCCAAGAGCAAAGCATGGGTGTCCTCAGACAGCTGTTCTAGAAGATGATCTTCCTAAAAAACTCTGAAAAGTCTAGCTGCTTTGGCTAAAAGGCCTTGTCAGCTCCTACAGTGTTATCTGAGAGATGAGGGAGAACATGGAAATGTTAGGGAAGTTGGTTCAACCCTTTGGTTTGGAGAAAGTGGAACCAAGCCAACAAGACCCCAGCACTGAGAAAAGCTACTGCAGCAGCCAGAGAGTAAGCCAGCCTGTAAAGGGCTGGGTTAGGGTTTTTATTTATTTATGGATTACATTTTTCATGAGAAAGCCTGGATGTGTATAACTAGGTCACTTTGTTCAGCAGGTGAGACAAACATCTCTGGGTTTCTCCAAGAAGGCTTCACAGCCCAGTAATGCCAAGGCACTTCTGGATTATACCATGGCTGTCATTACACAAAGCACAAGACAGAAGAAATGGACCAATATCAGTGACATGTCAGGTAAAATAAAGCCAATTAGGGACTCCTTCCAACTGTGAAAGAAAGGATACAGCAACTTGTAGCCACAGCTGTAGAGACAAAATAAAACACACAGGGGAAAGGACTTAAGGAAACGTCCAAGAGATGAACACAGGCTAAAAAAATGCAAGTAAACAAGACATTGTCAAAATATGATGATATGACAGTCCAAAACTCAACATGCACAGAGGAAAAAGTCCTGGTAAAAGTGCATTTTCAAATACAGAATTTGGGTATTTTTTTCCTTTCAGGCATTGTTTTCCCACACATTGCTTCCAATTCTAAAATAACCCAAAATTAAAATGAAAAATAATCCAAGGATAACACACCCAAAAATACTTTCAAGAGGCAAAAAAAGGTGGAATGAGAATAAAACTTCAGATCTCAGCCTGTTTTAAAATAAGAAGTGACCTGTTTTCTCATTTATTTTAATAGGTGGTTTATTTGTTTTAAGTTTTAGCAGTTATTTCCATGCCTATGCTTTGCAAAACTGAAGAAACTGAGACTGTTTCCACAAACTATTTCAGAAAAAACAATTTACAGATAAAATTAGAGGCATACAACTAAGTGCCAAGTGTTTGACTGAATTCCAGTTCTTGGTGAATGGAAAACCAGCAGCTTCCTGTTACAAAATGTACCAACAGTTCATGTCTAATAATACACATAATATCTAACCATTTATATACTTCAAATATAGATGTTTCTAAAAATAACACCAAAGCAGGGTATTTTTAGCCAGGTGAATTTCTCAGAAGAATGAGATTCTACAGTTTGCTGCAAAGAAAAAATAGATTAATGGGTTAAAGTTTTAAGAGCATCTCTTGATTTATACCAAAATAAAAAGTAGAAGGTTTAGCTCCAAGGTTTCAAGAAGCAAAAAAACAAATAGGAAAAAAGGTCAAGAGCAGAACACACATCCTTTCATTAAAGGCCCAGCTATTGCTTAATTCACAAATGTATCTTCTTAAACAGCACTTACAATATTTATTCTGTTGCAAATTTAATAAGTTCAAGCAAAATAATTATTGTTTTAAGCACCTCCTTAATTTCTTACACTTTGGTAAGAACAGGGAACTTGTAGGCTAGAAGCATTAAAATACTGTACAAATTATTCAGAGATTTAAACCTAGTGAGGAGACAATCTGGACAGTGAAATTACAGAGTAGACAATGTTTCTCAAAGGACTCTTAAAAGGAAATTAAAACCAGCCAATACCAATTACCAATTATCCTTAATTTCCAAAACCCAGAACTTAATCCATGCTATCTCAATCAATAAAGGCTTTCTTTTCTGATACCACCTGGATAGGCAAAAAGAGCACAAGTGGTGTTGGTCTCATAATTTTATTTCTTTTTGGTACTTCTCAGATACTTGAAACTTGGGAAAGGTTCATGATTTGTTTACCAGACCCCTTTACAATTTGATTTTTTTTTCTTTTTGAGAACTAAAGCTCAGGTTCAGTGCCAGCAGATTTCAAAAGCAGTATCTGTTGTTCTTCTCTACTAATATCCTTGTACCTCTTTCTGCTTGGGTGTCACCGTGCATCAAGTGTCACAGCAGAAGGTGATAAAAATCACTTGCTAAAACAGGGACAAAGAAAGTGAGAGTGTTCACTTAAGAAATTCAACTTCATGGAGTAAGCTAACAGTTTCAAGGACAGAAGGAGAACACACAGACACCATATGCATGAGCATTTTGAGCTGTTAACAAGTAGCAGCAAAGGAGAAAGATAATCTAGTATCAGGGGACTAGCTAGTAATTTTCTAGAGAACTGCAGACTTTCTAACCTTGGCTAAATTTCTTTGTGCCTCAGACACTCACTTAATAAATGTTCTCCATAAAATAAGAATGATATCCCTACCTCTAAGGGGTGCTCTTAGGTTAAGCATATGCCAATTTTCAAGCCAGATAGTTAGATAGACTGTCAAAAGTAAGAGGGGGGAAAAAAACCCACATTTTCCAGTATGATAAAAAAACAAATGGAACTTTGAGTGCAAGTAACCCTTTGCATATTCTAAATGAAAACCCAATGATTAAGGAACCTCCTGAATTTATAGTGCAATGTTACACTTGTTGCTCAAATGCAGAGCTTTAGAAAAGGTAGCTCTTTATATGAAAAGACAAAACACTGAAAAATCCATGTTAATCATCACAATAAAACAACTTTGGAATTGTTTCCTTGTTATCTATCTGGGAACACTTCATCTGGAGCAACCTCCCAACAATTAAATATTTTTCATTAAATATCTAAAAATATATCAAACCCACTGTAATCATAACTAGAAGAAGAATTTGGCTACTTGATAGCCTCAAATTGCTTACAGTGAGTAAAAAAAGAGTCCATCATAAAAGAAGATACAGCACAGGCCTTTTTGTAGGAATGTACTTAGGTACATAACTATAATCATATGAACAAGCTCATTAGTACCAATTGCACATTTATTTTGTGCTTATGTATTTTGATAACCTGAATCTATATCTTTTCTTAGCTTCTCACAACTGCAGTAAAATCTATCCTTTGTTCACATCCTAAACGCGACCCCATTTGGTTTCTTCTGATTGCAAAAAGCGATCTTTTATGTGAAAGTTATCAGTATGATTGACCACATTTCTCATAATTTCATTTATAATTAGCTCAGCAGTCGTAGCGAGACCAAATTTCACACCACTGAGGCAGCTCACGCGATGGCGCTGAAACCAATCAATGTTCATCTGACTTTAGATTGGGTCCAGATAAAGATTTGCTTGATCTCTGTCCCTTCTGCAAGCTGGTTCAGCGTTAGAACTGTGAAACCCAGGATCACACACAAAAATGGCTAATGCATGTGAGAAGGGAAGGCATAATTTCTCTGCAATATGCTCCATTAATCTTTCTCTCCATGAAGCTTCACATTAGCAAGACAGTGATACAGAGGTTTAAACAGCTCCTGGTAAAGTTAATTAAACTATAGAAAAGTAATTACTAATATCTGAATTATGTGGCTTCATTTGGATTGCTAATGGCATGAGCACAAGGGGAGTGAGGCAGAGAAGGGAAACTTATAGCCAGCAAATCATGGGGCACGTGTAGCTCATCAGTTGATGTGAGCCTAAATTTGAAGTGTGGAAAAAAACTGGAGGAACCTATTAAGTTAATCAGTTTGAGAGCAGTGCACAGCTGACTGAAAAACTCCCTGGAATGTGCCAGCAGTGTGCCATCAACCTGGGAATGGCTATCCACTAGATTTATTTGTGGGGAGTTGTAACGGAGCTTCCATACCCTTGTCATTACTTGGACCACAGAATGGGCAATGAGGAAAAAAACAGAGATGTTTTTAATCTCGACAGGTGTGGCAAATGCATTTGGAGCACACCCCAGATGTAGATGACCTTGACAAATTATGAAAGAAGAACTAAATCACTAGGAGAAAAATCTAGTGTAAGACTAGAAAACCGGGACATCTAGAACACCTCAGAACCAGACCACCCCAGATCCAGGGTGCCCAACTCAACAAGATCTTCACCAACTGGGAAAGCAATATGAAGAAAAATCTAGCTGAGCAAGATAGCTTGATTTCAGACAATGACATCTAAGCAGTTTTAAGCTGAATTCCTTTAAAAAAAGGAGTCTAGGGAAACTGAAAAAAGTTCAGTAGATAGCACAAGAAGTTGCAAGAGTTCTAGAAACCCTAGGCTTTGTCTAGTGCAGGGAAAGAGAAAAGTGAAGGAGAACATCACAGCCAGCGAGCACCTGCCTGCCAGGTCCACCAGGAGAGGGCAACTGTCTGGTTTTCAGCTCATGAATATTGCAAAGAAGTTTGCAAAGAAATACAAATTCCTACCTCCACCCCTCCCAGCCAAACTAAGCACAATTACGGGTAATTGCTGAACATACGTACTTTAAACCCAGGTTAAACAGATGTCTCTTAACTTGAAGTGTTTTAGTGGAAGGGTGGGACCAACCACTTAGCAAGGTCCTGGTGCCTTTAGTCCTGCTTCAGTTACTGCAGATACAAACAGTGATTATTTTCTAGGTTCTCTGGAGAAAAAAAATCAAGAAGCAGGAGAATACAACCTAGCAGCAATAACTACAGTAATTAAATCCACGATCTCCTTCAGTGACATTCACAATAACATGGCAGCAGACTCTATGCCTGTATGGCATCTTCCTTCTTGCATCTGCACGAACAATCATACCATGCCCACAGACTCCTAATTGGCAATGACTTCTCTCTCAAATAACTAATGCAAATTTAGTAGCCAAATGCATCTGACTTTTTCAGAATCACTGAGAAATACCATTTTGTAGATGAGAGATCACAATCTTGCTATCTACTCGATGGAAGTTTCTCTGGTAACTAAGTTAAATATTTCCAAAACAATTCTCTCTAAAGATGGGTACAATTTATTGGCGGTGTTTTCAAATTAGACAAAATAAGCACCAGTGTAACAGTCGGTTACCGTTGTGCACAACACAGGGGATTTAATATGGAAAAATAGAGTGTGTATATCAGTAACAGTAAAATAGGAATGATACTGCCATGATTCATCGACCTAAGATTTCCTACTAGCATCTACAATGGGCTTGATGCTAAAACCCTCAGACCTTTCTTTGGAAAGTGCCTCTGAAATACTCTGAAGTATGCTTTTTATAAATTGCACAGCATTTCAAAAAACACACTGCCCTTATAAGGCCTTAAGGGACAAAATTTCCAGTTATAAAATCCAGCTTACACATGTAAAACCATATCAAGAGGAACGAAATTAGCAAAACATTTAGAAGTTTTCACTGATACCACATTTGTGAGCAGGACAGGACATCTTTATTTTCAGCAAGTTGTTTTTTTTTTTAATTGGTACTTTAATGAATACCACCTACAGTACTCATATTCCCTGAAGAATCAGGTTCAAGAAAGGTACCACCTGGCACCGAAAAAGCTCATGAAGCTTTGCAGTGGTGTGTAAGTGGCTTGAAACATGCTAACCCAGCATGAGAACATGGTCTGGTACCCTCACATGGTGGCTTCTGGACTATGCACTAGACACAGCCTCTTCTCCAGAACAATCAATCAAATAAGCCACTAAATTTTGTATTATGTAGTGCAAAAAGGACCCACTTTAATGGGATTAAGAACAACTCCTTGAAATACTCCCAGAACCAAGAGAATTGACCCAAGTGATACAATCTCTCTCTCATTCTCTCCGCCCACACAGGAGGGAGGATATGATGTCCTTCCTTGTGGGCTGAAAATTCTGCACAGGGACCAAGATCTACAGATGATAGGTGCCAAAACAATTGGCATTGGTCCAACTTGTGGATCCAAACCCTGAAGTCTACTGTAAGAATATAACTTCCCTCCCTCACAGGTGATGCCAGGTGCCTGCACAGTAAAATGGTGAGGGTCACATTGGTGCTTCAGATAAACCACCCAGAGAAGCAAAGTGATCACCCTCAGAGTCTCAAGATATCCAGACCTGGTGCAGTGTTCAAGACTAAACCTTACCAGGCACATTATCAGAAAGCACTTCTATACCTGAATGCAGCTGAAGGTCTTCCAAGATAAAAGTGCTTCAGTGCTGACATATCACCTGGCAGCTGTCTATCCATCCTGTTCCTCCTCCCTTGGCAGGGAGGAACAGCAGGAAAAGGAACGAACAGTGCCCTTGATACAACACATCTGGAAAAATCTCCCTCTAGATATCAACTGGCATTCCAAATGGCAATTCCTTGAATAGCAAAACCCTGCACTGCTTTTGTGGACAAAGGATCAAAGCTGGATCAGTAAGACCAACAAAAAAATGACTGTGTTTATTCAAGAAAATAGACAGTGAAAAAAGCCTCACTGATTCACACCTTAAAAGGTGCTGGTCATCTGCTCAGACTGCCAGCCAGAGGAGGTTACTGAGAATACAAAGCTTAAGATCTCTCCTGATGCTGAAGTAATTAAAAATGTAAAATTACCTGACATTTCCTTAGCCAAAATCACTCCCTGTTCACGTATAACAAGTTAGCATCAAGACCCTTTCATCATCATGCTACAAAACATGGGGTTTGTTCCACATCACTGTAAGGGTTAAAACCACCATAGTGTTGCCCTTACTACTGCAAAGAGCTCCCACTGGCAGGATCTCTGTGAGCCTAATCTGTTACAAGATGAGAAAGTGTTTCTGAATAACAACCACTTTTTCAGCAATGAAGATTTCTATGCAGAAACCATGGCATGTGTGAGAGAAAGGGGAGCAGATAATGAGATTTTGCTGACCTTTCATAATCACAAGGACAGACTCAGGCACAAGTGAGAGAGAGCACTTGATTCTCTTTTAAGGGCAAGATGTGATGCACAGGTTGGTCTGTCTGCTGCCACTACCCTGCATCAATGCTTGGCTGTCTTCTTTTCCTGCTCTCAGTCCCTCAGGAACTGCTCCAGTCATATCTGTCTGGCCTGAGCAGCTCAGTACGTCACCCTGTCTACCAGCAATGAAAGTGCAGCATATCCTGAAATCGGGGCACGCGGTCAAACATGCCCCAATCAGTAGGCACACTCATCTGAAGGGAACAGGGTTAGGAGGCCACAGATTTCAGAATCTAGGTGGTAGGGATGATCCATTATTCCTCAAAGAAGGGAAAAACCAGGTAGACTATTTGTCATCGTTTCCCTCTCTCAGCATAATGGTATCACCTTCCACCAGGCTCGGATATTGGCAGAAGCAGCATGTAACATATATGGCTGTTGCCAAAATACATCACAGGGCTGTACAGCCATCTCTGTACCACAGCAATCAATTGTGCTTGCTGCAGCAGCCCATCTGCTCTGCTCCCTCCGTAGCACAGTAACACACACGCTGTGCCCACGCTGCTGCAGAGCTCACCAGGGCACAGCAGTGCAGGGCAGTCCCAGCCATGCTGACAACCTCACCCTGCCCACAGAAATTAAACCAGCTGAGGAACATACATTTCTCCTCCCTATGCAGCACGCAGCATATATAAAAATACATTAGAAGACGGACACAGGTTAAAGGGAAACCTGAAATATGTGTATTGATGATGTGCTGCATCTATGATGTCATGCACGTACAGCATTACACAGGCAATTCCATTTAAGTGTTCATTTCCTACATAATCTGTTTAATTTAGCTGCACTGAATGACATGCATATTGTAATCTAGCATCAAGCACTGCCTCCCATTCACTCCCCACACAGCTACAAACACAGAATGTTCACACAACTAGTGCTCTGGTACAGTACGTGACCGAACACAAAACACATTCATGACAACCAGCAATCCTCCCCCAGCCCAGGCACACGAGCCAGCCCTTTCACTTAGCACCTACAGCAAGCACACAAAGAACACACCCCACAAACAACATCTCTACCATCTCCCTCCTGTAAATCCCCCCAAGTTCAAGCAAAGGCAACAGAGAAGGTAGCACAGGCAAGCAGCACATGCAGCCCCATCCCTCAGCACCCCACCATCAGCTCCATCATGCTGACAGAATTACACATGTCACTATGTGGAATATAAAACATCCCACCACTGCAGACAGATGTTAGCACACACACACACACGCACATCCCTTCTCACACTGCTGTTTACCCCAGAAAACCTGCTGCATGCTCTCAGCACAGAAATAAATTCTTGCATACACCTCCCCAGGATTTGGTGCCTGCTAACCTGTGTGTCAAATCCACTTTCTACCGAGCTACTCTTCCTTGCTGGGAGGCCATCTCCTGCGTTTTCTTGTCCATTGGAAGATTTGAGAGGAATCTGGCTGGAATACAATGGCTTCGTCACCTCCACCTTGTTCCCAAACTTCAGGTAACAGGGCTGTGGGATGGTCCTGGCCGTTGGAACATGCAGGATTGGAGCAGCGCTGTGTACGGGTTTAGGTAGTCCCGATTTCATTTTGGAGGCTACCAGGATGGCTGGCATTTTCTCTTTCTGCTCTCCTAACACGTTTCTGTCAGCAGCAGCAACAGCAGAGACAGCAGGCAGGGAGAGAGAAAAGGACACGCTGGGAAGCTGTTCTACTCTAAAGCAGCCTGGTCACTGCAGAGATCTCCAAAATCAGCTTAGAATTTAAAATCAACAATAAAACCAATTTAAAAAAACTTTTAAAAAAAGGAAAGGGAAAAAGAAAAAAAGAAAAAAAACCACACCACTTTCAGCCTAAAATATTGCCCAGCTTTATGCCAGCCTTCCACCTGCTTCCTCTAATTTTATTTTCAGTTCTTTACCACTGTCCTCTTTCCTATCTCTGCTCTGTAACTTGTTCCTTCCTTTCTCTATCTGACTCCTGCAATTTTCTTGCCTGGAAATGAGAGACTTTCACTCCATTATCTTGTCACTGCATCTCCAAAGTGAGGCAGCCTTTGGAATTAAAAAAAAAAAGAAAAAAAAAAAAAAAAAAAGGAACCTGCTGCTGCATATGCTTCCCCTCCCGTACGCACTAGAGAGTGAGCGAGCAGGATTTCCAGCTTAAGATGTCTTTCTTCAGTCTTAGCCAAGAAGCAGATGTAGCTCAGTGTGTTAATGACTGATGCCCTTGGATACGAGCCTTAGAGAATCAAGCTTCTTAAGCCTAAATAGCTGTGAACAGGACAACGATGCCGGAGCAGAAGGAGAAACGTCCACTGACAGCGATTTTAAATCAAAATATATCAGTGGCCACAAAATCTCCCGGCTCCCCCGGTGCTGAGCATAAAAAGCTGGGGGGGGAGAAAAAATTTAAAATAAAAGCGATTCAGCTGTGAGAGGGAAGGGAAAGCAGCCGGCAGCTCATGCTCCCTCCCGCAGTGGAGCGGGCTCCCGCCCGGCGCTGCTCGGCGCATCCCGGGGGGGCCGGGACCAGCCGGGCGGGAGGCGGCGGCTGCCCGGCCCCGCCGGCTCCGAGCGGGCAGGGCGGGCCCCGGATTGGTCCTGCCCGCTCCGAGCAGGAACAAAAAAAATAAATAAATAACGAAGAAATCTCTCCCTCTCTCCGCAGGGGGAGGAGCGGCCTCGGCTCCCGCGGCGGGCAGGGAGACCCGCGGGGCGGAGGGGTCTGGAGGGATGCTCCGGGGGCGCGACACGGAGCGGTTTCTTTTTGAAATTTGGGGGGAAAAAAAAAAAAAAAAATTCAAATCAAAACACCTGGAGGTGACTCATTGTTCGTGGCTTTTCGGGAAGAACTGCCGCTGCCAGCATCAACAGGAATTTGAATAAGCACAGTGAGTAATCCGGCCCTATTTTAGCAACACTTGGCTTTGGGGAGCCTTTCAGTGTCGCAGGTTCCTCCTCACGCTGCTCTGTGGATGCCAGGATCCGTTACAACCCCCGGATCCCCCATTCCTGTGTATCCTGACACATTTCAGAGCCGCACATGTTCCTCTTCCTGCACACACCTGCACCATCCTGGACAGTGGAAGACTATCAGTGTGCAAATCAAGGCACCAGGAGATGCCTTCAGACTGTATGGGGGGCTTCAGCACCAAGATATGCAATGCCACAGTGCCCAATTTTCAGCAGGTCTGTAAGGGCAGGCAAAGGCTTTGACTTATCCCTCACTACAAGAAAGAAATCGAGGGGCTGGAATGAGTCCAGAGAAGGGAATGAAGCTGGGAATGGAGCACAAGTCTGATGAGGAGCGGCTGAGGGAGCTGGGGGGGGGGCTCAGCCTGGAGAAAGGGAGGCTCAGGGGTGACCTTCTGGCTCTCTACAACCCCCTGGAAGGAGACTGTAGTCACGTGGGAGTCGAGCTCTGCTCCCAAGTTACAAGTGACAGGGGGAGAGGAAATGGCCAAGTGGTGCCAGGGGAGGTTTAGATCAGATATTAGGAAAAATTTCTTCACAGAAAGGATTGTCAGACATTGGAACAGGCTGCTCAGGGAAGTGTTCAAAAAACACATGGATATGGCACTTGGGGACATGGTTTAGTGGTAATATGGCAGTGCTGGGTTAACAGTTGGATTTGATGATCTTGGAGGTCTTTTCCAACCTTAACAATTCTATGACTACAGGGAGGGTGCCTCAGAATAATATTCACAAAAGCAACACGAGACATGGAAGCAAAAGGAGCATTTAAATCACAACCTCATCACAGTCCCAGTTAATTGCTTTATTTCCCAAGTAGGGCCGCTTCCTTCGGCTCCTTATTCTCACCTCATCCACTCCCCAAATACTGAACCCCTAAACCAATGCCTGGGTGGAAAGAGTGATCCCAGCAAGGAGAGAGTGGTTTGGGTTGGAAGTGATCTTAAAGATCATCCAGTTCCAACCCCCCTGCCATGGGCAGGACAGCTTCCACTAGTCCAGGTTGCTCAAAGCCCCACCCAACCTGGCCTTGAACGCTTCCAGGGATGCGGCATCCAGAGAAGCAATGAACCTACACTTGAAGTATTTGAAATACACACTGGGTGAAGCTACTCAGTAGGACAGAGGAAGCCCAGCCCCACGGCCCCTGCTCCATCCAGGCTGTGAGCAGTGCTCAGGGAAGGAAGGCTCAATCATGCTCAATCACTCACGTCAAGGGGAGCTGGGACCTGCCTATTTAACACTCTGTCTTTGGAGGAAGTTTTAAAGATGCAAACCTCAGGTTTTTAGATCTGAGACTCTTTCAGATAGAAAACTGAGGCATTTCTTGGATTGTATTATAGGTGTGTCCAGGATGAAGACAGCATTGCTGGATCCTTCTGCAGATGTCATCTTCAATGACTGACCCAAGGTTACACAGTGACTAAATGGCAGAACTAAAAATTAAAGTCAGAAATTGTGCTCTACTTATTATAAAGTACTATTCTTCCTCAACGTTGCAGTGTAAAATGTAATTCAAGTTCCCACAGTACACATAAAGCTCATCTGCTGAGTTTTGGCTGTTGCTGGGATTTTTCAGCACATCTGCTTTCACATGTACCAGTTCTGCAGGCTGTTTTGTAGAAACTACAAAAGGGTAAATTTTATGGTAGCTGGTTTTTTAAGTAACTTCTTCCACCTCAATCTCTTTATCCACCAATTTCAGATGGAAAAATGCACATCCCTCTTCATCCACCTCATTGAGATCCCACCGAGACAAATCTTCTAATGTTCTGTCATAACTGTGCACAATGTCAGCTTAAACACAGCTATAGAGAAAATTTCAAAACCCTACAATTCAATAAAGAAGGTACATTTACCATCTGAGAGGACTGGTAGTCCTTGGAGCAGAAATGTGTCAAATGCTCCAACACCATTTCCATTGTTCCATGCTGAGAACTCAGCCTTGCTGGCTAAGAGAAGGTTGGGCTCCAGTATGAACACCTTGAAAAAGATCCAGGCCTGAAAACCAGGCTAATTTTAGGTCTGTAATAAAATACAGTAAGGTTTAAAAGCTATTAGAAGATCTAACTGACAAGCTTTATATTCTGTTCTTCTAAAACTTACACATTTTATGAGGTTCAGGCCACCAATCCCTGCTGCACCCAACTTGCCAGTTCTTGTTGTTCTGTTTCTATCTTGGAAAACTGGCTAGGTTACAGGATACCAAAACAGCCACTAAGTTAATTTGACCAAAAGAAAAGGATTCCTTTCATTGCTCCTTTAACAATTATGGAATCTGATCCTTTGATGATGGTGGATTGAATATTTCACAGTTCCTTTGGACACTTAAGGGAATCTTACTGATTTCTCAGTGTGCAGTCCTGCCTACTGAGGATGATGCCATCTGAATACACTCAGTCCATGATCCTGACAGCTATTCTGTCAAATCAGTGAAATGGACACATTCTTCACCAAAGCTTTAATGTGAATTCCTGTTAACACATTTGAAGAGTGACCTAGAGTTACTGCTTCTCTCATGGATTCAGTTTGCACCTAATAATCCTTTGTCATCTAAAACCTGGGGGAGTTTTTATGTTACACAGATTTTGCTGTATGTATCTAAACAGCACAGCATAATGGCACTGAAACACAAACTGCTGTATCCAGTGGCAGTGCAGTCACACCATGAGATCATAAATTACATCACATTACAGGCATTATCTGCAAAGATGGGCAACATCAATTCTCGTCTATCTTTGGAACTGACTAGTCTTTGGCTTGTCTGGATTTTTGGTTTTGTTTTGGTTTTGGATTGTTTTTGTTGTTGCTATTGTTTAATAAGTTCATTTTAATCTGTTTTTAAGGCTAGGATTTTTTAAAGAAACTACTTCTCTTGGACAGTCAAAGGGATCTGAGAACCTGTCTCTTATCTTCTTTGAAAAACCCAACCAGTTTTCCCTTCCCCTGTTTTGAATCACCCAAATTTCTGTGTCTAAACCAGAAGTAATCTTAAAAAGGAGGCAAATTATCAAAAAAAACAAGAGCTCCATTCCTTCCCAGAAATGCTGGATAAGCCTCTGACTAGGAAAAATTCCCTTGCAGCTTTAAGTCTGATGAGTACCTTTGCCTGAATAACCACAACATCCCCCCCTTATCTGCCTGTAGTCCGGGGAGCATCCACCCACTCCCCAAATGGGGGAATATAGAAGGAAAAATGCTATCAACAAGCACTTTACTTCCCTGTTAGAAAAAAAACCCACCAACACAATGAAACCACAATAAACCGTACTGATTTGGCTTACACAGCTGATTTTGAAGCTCAGAAAGTATCACTGCTTTGGACTCAAGCTGTGGCTGCTCAGCACCATGTAGTGTCAACTCAAGTGCCAAGACTCTGGTGTTGAGAACTGGCCTAATACTCTCAAAATTTTAGTGAGCAGACTCATGTGAACTCAAGAACTTAACACATCAGAGGAAACTATTTGAATGCCCTGTAGTTCAAGAGCTTGTAGGCAAGTCAGCACCTTGCCCAAAACAAAGCCAGTAAACAGAACAAAAGCCCAGGGTTGACTGCTCTTGAACAGATGATCTTTATGAATGAGATGAACGTTTCTGGAACAGTGAAACCATTGAAGCTGCCTCCACAGCTTGCTACCAATTAACAACAGAACAGGGTCTCCACACCCAAGTGGAAAGAAAATGCCTGTATGGATTGCATGTGGATATTGCAAGTAAAATTAAAAGCTTGACGAAAGGTAGCAAAAGATCAGAGAATCAGACCTTCCTTTCAACTTGTGGTTAATATTCATCCTCAACGAAGCCAAATGTTACATTAGCCTAAATGGAAAAACCATGTCGAATTATGCTATCAATTAGAACACCTCATTAGCTGGTGTGGTGATTCAGAACTGCTGATAGAACTGAACTCAAGGCTTGAAAATACCTTGATCAACACTATCCTTGGCTTTTAGGCATTAAGGATGTACCTGCAATATCTCAGAAAAATCGTTTCAAGCTGAGGTGAATATCCCTAAAATGTCACCACACACTGTCAGAATCAGAGGGCTTAATTGTACTCTCAAACCCATTCTCATCAAGCTCTACTACTGCCAAGCAGCTGTCCTATAGACTGTAGGCATGTTCAGCTTTGGCACAGCTCCATCAACTTAAGTGAAGTTATGACAGGAATAAATATGGACCTATTTTTGGTACTGCAGGCATTTTGCACGTTCACATCCATCTTTAGTCCCTGGTCAGTATCAAATATGGAAAAGCCTGATCCCATCTGCACATTTACATTACCATTCTATGAAACAACCCATAAAGGTGTAGAGGAGTAAAGGTGTAAACCCCATAATTTTTTGTTGTGTTCCCCCAAGGGGAACAGTAGAGATTAGAAAGAGGAATGTGGATAGAAGTATTATATAATTTGGCATCCTCTCACCACAGCAATTATAATCTGTACATGTGAGTTCTTTATATAGAGCAGTGAGGAGGAAACCTTGGTTCTGTTCCCAGTTCTTTTGACAGAATCTTGTCTGCATTACACTAATTCTGATCTAAAATTCCATTTGTAATCCCCTGACATGCTTCTAATTCACACTGGGTTTAATTCCATTTAATTTTATAATGGTGTCAAATTTTAAAAAATACACAAGCCAAGTTGCACCTGGACAAGAACATCTGTTCCACTCATTTTCAGAAAATACACAGGAAAGTTCACTGGCTGCACTAGTGATAGAGGCAGATGCTCTTGCACGGTGACAGAAAATGGCCCCATTTTAAATTAGCATCTTCTGAACAATGCTCACATTTAATCCCACTTTGTACCAGAACGCTTCATGGTTTTGTAATGTAAGCCTGTAGTAGTGCTTCACTCAATAGCTTCCTAAGTTTCTATTGTCATAGCAAATGCACACTCACAGCTTTGAATTCATTACGCTCCCATTGCCTTTGGATTTGTAGCCATATCAGTTTCTCACAATCTAATAAAAACTGGGCCCAGCTGTCTTGAGACACACACTGCTATGGGGTTCTGTGATGGGCTTTGGAAAGGTCCATCTCTCTGACGTTGCGTGTGAAGTTCATTCCTCGGACTTAAAATCATCAGGAACAGAAAGGCATGAGGAATGCAAGAGCTTATTTGAATTAATGTTTTCTGTGGCGGTGTAAGATTTAGATGCTTACTATTTGTCTGTGCTGTAGTCACAGCAGTGACCACTGTGTAAAGCATATACACATGAATAATCTTTATGATCCTAACAGAGGAGCTCTGTCAGGCCAACCTATAGCTCACCTTGACTTGCACATCTCAGTGTCTGTGACCATAACAACATCATCTCTCCATGCCACTAACAGCACCTGGAATAAATACTGCAATACCATTTTGGAAAGAGACTTGCAAATCACATCTTCCCGACAGAGATGTGCATCTGGGTATTCTTAATCTATTCATGTGTCCTTTGTTTCCACAAGGTTAATAGTACCGGCTCCTATATTATTTTATGCCTGACTTGACATTGCCCATGGCTTCATGTGTTTGGAAAAGCAAGGAAAACATCTGTGACTAATGAGCGTATCATAGAAGAAAGGTGATGACAATGATGATGATATAAATACCACAAACTACTCTTGACTTTAAGAACCATCAAGTTAAGAGGAAATAGGAAGGAGAGGACCTAAAAAAATGCTCTCTTTCCTCTGCTGCTATTCTCTCTACCCTCTCAAGAAGTGGCATGTTAAAAATAGCCACCACTTACAAGCTAACAACCTCACATCATCAGGTAGTCCCCTTCTGTAACCTTGCTGGCACGCTTCAAATACACCTGCTCCATCATCTGGAAGAGTTGTCAGAGCCTAAAGGTAGAAACCATCTGAGAAGCGGATCGGAAGAAAAGGCTGCATTTCAAAGCCTTTTTACAGCTGGATCTGCTTAAGCATTCCAACCCAGCCTCAGCTGCCATCAGTCTCTCCCACATCAGCAGTTCTGAACAAACACAAATTGGCCAGATTACCATTAAGCAACTTCAGCTATTTTGTAAAGAGCAAAGTATCACTACTCAAACTAAGTGGCAAGGACCAGATTTTCACTTGCCCTAAATCAATGTAGTTTCTCTACAGCCAACATCAGAATTTAACTTCCAAATTCAAAGTATTTATTCAAATCTTCTTTACATAATGATTCCAATCCTATCATATTCTCACATTATCTCCATTCCCCTCAGCACATATTTCCAATCAATTTGTATTTAAAAAAATCCTCTTGCCTACTGAGCCCAAGCATCCAGTCCAGCTGCACAGTGCAGCTCTGGAGCCATGGAAGAAGAGCTTGTGGTGCTCACCAACTGCCAGCTGGTATCAGGGAATGATGAATATCATCCTACACTTCCAAGTTTTGCCAAGTACACTTCACAACCCAAGCCTGCAGGCAGCCACTCTTCCCTAGAATCAAAAAAAAAAAAAAAAAAAAAAAAAAAGGAGCATTTCCACAGGGCAACCATTCAGGAGCAGTTCTCTGCTGGAAGTCACCTGCAATGCACCATGTAAGGTTACTAATTGCAGTATTACAAACACCAGCTATTTCTGAACGTGTACCAGAAAAAAATAATCTACAAACCCAGATTGTTCACAGTGGTACCAAAGGAAACACAAAAAGTGCATAACACAATGCCCTGATACGAATGCTGCCTACCTCCACAGCTCCTTTAAAGAAAGATTTGTCCTGAGTTGATGTTTATGGAAAATAAAAGCGCATCCTTATCAGCTAAATTTTGGGGTAATGGTTCTATTGAAATTCTTAAATCAAAAAGTTCAGTGAAGCTTCTTCAGATTTACATAGACATAAATCAACCATCAACCCAACAGCCGTGAACATTCTTGAGAGTCAACATCTGCAAAACCAACCTCCCTCACCAATGTGATGATCTAGCAAGGGAATTTGATGAGGATTACCTAACCCATAAACTGTGGGAAAAAAACCCCAGCAAAAAGTAATAATTCATTTTATTTTTAAAAATCACACGTGCATTTGAGGGAGAGGTTTACTTGCACCTGCCAAACATCACACTCAGTTTTAAACCAGAAAGCTTAAATGACCACTTCACAAGGAAATGTACATGAAACAGTTACTCTTTAATCTCTCTATTAACCTAGCACAGAATAATCAAATTTAAAGTGCTGCAGGGCCACTGCACAACCTCATGCAAGGCAGGATCAAGCTTCCTTTCTCAAATTTCCTTATATTTCCTTTGTTCTCCCATTCTCCCATTAGCAAACTGATAACTTACCTTCCTGCTGTTCTAACACTGATTTTTTCAAGCATTTGTAATATCTGCCACCCAAAACTGACATAAAAACCTACTCATAAACACTGTCCTAACATTTTGTTTCTTACCAAATCAAAGGAGATTCCCAGTGTAATGATTAATGACATGTTTGTTGCCTTAAACAGCTTTGATATTTCAACTTTTAACCAATTTTATTTTTTTAAGGTGACAGGTCTCCTACCACCCTGAATTTTACCCACGATGCTGTACTGAACTCACATGGTTTAAAGCTACAGTATAAAGACCTGACAGCATTGCATTTATTTAACACACCGTATCATATGATTTTTAATCACTGCTCTCAGTGTCTGGAATATTTTGGGAAAGTATCAGTGTCAGAACGCCCCATGGCCATAAGGAAGATCTGCCTGATGTTTATCACTGGAAAACAAACAACAGGCCGAAGGCATAGCACTGAGAGAGAAATTTTCTTAATTTCGTATTTCCTCTTGAAATTTTAGTGGCAAGGACACTGTTACACACAACCTATTTTCAAATAAATGGCATACAGGTGATGGAATAATTTTCTGTGTTCTGAGACATAAGCACCTCCTGTATGAGAATTAACATGAGCTTTGTTTATTCCAGCAGTAAAACAACCTGTATTCAAGCTTGCCCAGCTGTCTAGAAACTCAACTGATTCCACTGTAAAAGCAGGTGTAGTCAATCATTCCTGTCACAACATTAGCACATTACTGGCTGTTGGCAAGTGGGTCAGCTTGTCACAGGCAAAGCACTTCTCAGCTGCTCTGTTTCCTTCCATCCTGGTTGGCACATGAAGCAATGCTGTTACAGCTGCTGAATTCAAAAGGCATCCATCTGTTTAACTTCCTAAAATGACTTTAAAGAGTGGGATACAACAAACACATCTGCTACCTCAGCACGTTAAAAAAGATCATCTGGAAATTAACTGGGAAATTATAAATCTTTTTAGATAGGGATCCACAGTGAAGCTCCAATACACATGTAACATCTGTTCCACCTTCAATTACGGCTCGTAGCTTTGCACCTCTGGCTTTCTGAAGAACAGGGGCAAGCCTTAGTTGTAACCAGCTCTGTATCCCCTTATCTTTGTTCACGAACACATCACTGGGCATCCAGCTATTCAGTTCTGTCACTCCTGAAAGGCTCAACTGGATAAAACCTTGAGCACTGTGGTCTGACCTCATAGTTGACCCTGCTCTGATTAGGTTAGACTGAAGACCTCCTGAAGGCCCTTTCAATCTGAATTAGCCCAACTATTCCCAAATAAAATAAAAGATAAAAATTTTAAAATTCCATTAGTATCTACTGAAAGAACCCAAAGTGGAAATCAGCTATGAACAATGAACTGGTCCATCACAAGAAATGCTTAGGCAGGAGGGCCAGCAGAAGAAACCAGTGGATCAGATTTTAGGAATAAAACATTAGCACATGTTTAAGTGTGATTTTCCTTTCAGTTCTTCTCTCACATCTCTCTCAAACACAAATGTGTTATCACTCTGAATTATGTGAACAGATGCTTACATCTAGGATTTGCAATTTACATTAACCTAGCCAACATTAACAGCGATTTCTATACCAAATGCAAACCACAGTGCATGTTTTCACCCTAAGGTACAACATATGTGTAACCTGCAGCACCAGGACATCTCAGTAAGTTCCTTGGCTACCTGCTGCATTCTCAGCAGACTCTTCAGGCATCCCGATTTCATCTGCAGAGCACAGGCAGAGCTGGTGTAACATAACCCAGGAGAGACATGCATCTTCCACAGGTCTGTGGGCACCAGAAAGGCTGGCAGGAACACAGTGAGCCATGAGAGATCCCACACAAGGAGCTGCCATATCCACTGGAGAGGTGAGAGGAACATACAAGGACACAGAAGAAAGGCAGGCCCTGGGGAATATGTTAACCCCAAACTGGGAACCAGGAGAGGTGCTCTGGCTAAGTGCTTGTGAGCTACAGGCCAAGGCAGACCTTCAGTAACAGGAATTAGTATGTGATACTCAATACTAGAGCAAAACCTCTGAAGTGCAGCACTTCGCAGCACTAACACTGTTCTGCATGTATACAAATGAGAAACCAATTTTTCTGTGCTGTAAATAGCTTGTGCAATTAATGGCAGTTAGCTGTTCCTGTCTTTTTCCAATTACAGACTCAGGAAAAAAAGGGCATATTAAGTTACCTCATGCAATTCTGGACCACCTACTGTTAGAAGAGCAATTTGAGGATGAGCTGCTACTGCTAATTATCAAAATTAAAACCTGAAATAGAAATGTTCACTTTTAAAAGTGAGATGATTTCCTATTGCAGGCATAACTTTCCCCTGCTCTCCCCTGCCAACAGTTATCACTTTTGTCTGAGATTTCTGGACTGAAACTTTGAACACAGAAATGCCATCATCCAGAAAGCCTTTCAAAACATTTTGGGTCACCATTTTGGGTCTTTCAAAACAAAGCCATTTATTTACCCTTGGCTAATTACCTTTTAGTCTCTCTGCACAGACACAAAATATTTATGTTTCTACTTTGTCTCTTCTCTTACGTTTTCAGACAGCTGCAGCCATTTCCAAAATCACCATGATGTTTCTACCATGATGTTAGGAAAAAAATTTCTCCTGGACAGTACTGCTGTTAGTACAACAATAAAAAAATTACAGCTATGTATGCATATGCATGTGTGCACACACACATACTGTGAGCTGAATAAAAAATGTGGTGATGCCTAATTCGACCTGAGAAAACCAGAACAGCACTTCGACATAAGCAGGAAAAGTTCGACACTATTTGCAGCACAGCATCACCAATTCCAATCTCTCTTACCCTGTGCTGAACAAGCATTTCCAATTCAAAGGAGTAATTAGCATGCCGTAAAAAAAATCAGAGCACTAGCAAATACCAAAGCTTTGACTTGGCATTAGCAAAGATCAATGAGAATTCATCACAGTAAGCCCACTACGAGCATTTGCTGCCCAAACACACTGGGAGTGCTGGGACAGGCAGGACTGTGCCTATGCCACCCATTTTGATCACAGGAAGTTCAAACTTCATTAGGAAATAATTAAATAGCAGATATCATTCTTCTAAACATCATTATCAACTTTTTAAAGCCCACTGAGAGACTCCTCACTCCAATACCTTGTTCTCAGCTGCTGATCATTTTGTGCAACTTTAACACTCTGGTATGAAGCACACAGTGCCAGTGCCCACCTCAGGCTGGAAATTTTGAAATGCTTTAACCAAAATGCCAGAACCAAGGTAGAAAAGCACCAGTGACCTTTGCTTCAACAGCTCAGGCACTCCAGAGCTTTGAACAAGGAACTCAGGATTGGGCAAGGTAGTTAGGTTTGTGCCAGAAATAAGTTTAACATGGTTTTTATGAAAACACACACAACACAGATGATTGTAAAATCACTTCAGTTTACACATGGTCCATAAGAACACTTAAATTCAGCAGCTGAGGTCTGCTGAGTCTGTGCTCTCCTGAACACCACACTGCTCCCACGAGTGAGGGACCAGGCCCACAGCTGGACTGAGCACTCCCCAGTCCAAGGGGGACCAGAAGAAACAAAAGGAGGATTCTAAGCAGCAGGGAGGATAACAAGGCTCAAAGAGAAAACCTGTATGTGGGGCTGAGAGCATGGATTATGGAAGGACATGGAGATGGAAACTGGTTCTAAAGAGGAAGGTCTGAAGAGCAGAGCCAACAATGGGAACAGGACTGTGATGAACACCCAGATACGGAGAGAGAGAGCATTAGGACATGGAAGCTCTGAACGTGTAAACCACTACACAGTGTATGCCCCAAAATCAGGTTCACATTTCATGCACAAAGTTAACAGAATATTAATTTTAACCTTCCCAGTGTGTCAGGCCCATATTTATGTAACAGAGATTACAGCATCCCCATAACCCACCAAACTTCATCCAGAGGTGAGGTGAAGGCACATTACTGCCAATACAGTATTCAGATATTAAACTGATCAGCACTGTGCACTGGGAAGCACACACCAGGAAAAATCCATGAGGGTGTCAGGAGGGAAGGAAAACAAAAATTTTGCCATTAGGGAGGAATTTAGTTAAGTACAGTAAATAAAGCTGAGAGTCTCACATACTGTTCTTTCTTAATTAAACACACTATTAAATAACTGGTCGCTAATTCACTGCTCTATAAGACCAGCATTGGAAAAAACAGTGTATGATCACGCCCTTAAAAACTGTATCATCATGACAAATAGGCTTTATCTCACAAAATGTAAAAAAAAGATATCTAGGACATGTTGTATTTGGCATTTCCTAAACTTTGGGTTCTTAACCTTAGTATTTAGGCAACCCTAATATTCTTTTAACACTTTGTTTGTTCAACAAGCTTGATATTGTTTCCCAGTGTATATTAAAGAGTATATCAAAGAACTTCAGACTCTTGCACAGAAGATTTACAGTGACTATTTGCAATCTGGGATATCAGCACATCTGCACACAGCCCATGCACCCCATCCCAGTGCTCCACACAAACACCCCTGCAGCCTGCCCCAACCCTTTCAGCACAGACGGGATCACAAAATATCCTGAGCTGGAATGGACCCACAACGACCACTGAGGTTCGACACCCCACCACAGGCACAGCAGCAACTGCAAGGTCCTCTCTGCACAGTGATGCTGGGATGAGTCCCACACAGCTCTCTCTCTCCAGGGAAGGAGCAGGCACAAGACCAACTCTGGCAGCCGTAATCTGAGGAGAGTGAGAACACATTATCAGGACCACCCCTCCGTGCTGCAGAGGCAGCAGCTGCACCAGGCGCGCTCCGGCGCCCATCACACCCTTCTCCGCAGCTTCCCTCCCTCAGCTGACAGCCAGGCCTTTTCTGCACACACGTACAATGTCACCTGCAAATGGGTCACCAAGCCTGTGGCCCAGTCCCCACGGCAGCCAGGCCCACTCCACGTGACAGCCTGGCACCCCGTCAGCCGGGCTTGGCAGGCGAGGCTGGCACGGGCTCCCTGGACAGCGAGCAGGCAGGGGGGACAAACAGCAGATGGCTTTTGCTATCTCCACAACAATTCCATCGTGGTGGTCGTGACGGCCCTGACGTGCTCCACACCACCTCCAGTGCCCCACTGCAAGGTGAGCAAGCTGCCCTTTCCCAAGGACAGCCCTTGTGACTGGCCAGGAAGGGTTTGAAGGGTCTGTAGTCAGGACACAAGCCACACTTACTCAACTTGAACTTCCTAACAGGAACAGAGCACCACAGATCTGACCAGTTCCGGCAAAAAGGAAAAGCACTTGTACTGCAGGAGAGTTGTGACCCTGGAAGTCAAGGATATGGGATGAGAGCCCAGTGCCACTGCCAAGCTCCCCTGCAAATGTAGGCAAGCTGGCCTGACAGCTTGGCAAACGCCTCAAATCAGGCTGCCCAAAATAAAAACAAGTAAAATTAGTTGCTGCTTTGGAAATGTATTTCTTCGTTTTCTCTTTATGAACTGTAAAACCAGATAAAAATGTCTGCACACTGTCCAGGGCACGTCACAGCTCTTAGCAGAAGGACCCCAGATTCTGAGATGTTACCAGATAGAGATTTCATTTAAGCATGGTAGCATTCTCCACTATGTAATTAATGCTGATCTACATTTGTGTGACCCAAAGCCAGGTTCCTCTGCACTGAAGGGGATGTGGGGATGCCATAGCTGATATGTGAGCAAATCCAAAAGAAGGCAAAGGCAGCAACTATACTCCTAGTAAGGAACAAAGACTATTAAGTGTGTCGTCTTTTCCCAGTCTTGATTGAAATTAGGAAACAAACAAAAAAAGTTTAAATTGGTTGTGTTTTGCTCAGTTGGTCAGAGCATGGTATTGATAACACCAAGGTAGTGAGTTCAATCTCTGTATGGGCCATTTACTTAAGAGCTGGACTCAGTGATCCTTGTGAGTCCCTTCCAACTCAGAATATTCTGTGAATCTGTGTTTTCAGCTCCTTAGCAAGACAAAACTAAAAACCCCAGTGCACAATAGTTGATTTTGTATTTCCTGAAGGGCACAGCTAGCATCAGTTCTGCAGGCTAGTCTACAAACTTGGGCTCTTTGACATATCCTGGGGATTTACACACATGGATGCAGCAGCAGCTAAAGAAAACAGCTGGAATTATTCCCAAACCTGTATAAATCACAACAGGGGAGCAGTTGGAAGTGGGGATAGAGAGCCAAAGTTTGACAAATGGAAAAGACAAAACCATTGGAAAAAACCTTTGGGATGTGTAAGCAAGCTGATGAAGAGTAGAAATAAATAAAGTATAACAAATAGGTTATATATAAAAATATCTGTAAAGCAATCTAAAATAACAGCTTTCTCTTTTGATGTTATTATCTGTTTTGAGTTCATGTTTATGGCACTACCAAGCCCCAAACAAATGAGATGAAAAGTGGGGAGGGTTATGCAGATAACATTGTTAGGGAAGGAAGAAATAAAGGAAGGTACTGTTTGTCTTTCCTTTTACTCTCGGTATTTTGATTCCCTGCCCCTTAAACAGGAGGGTGCGGGAACTCTAAAGCTGTTTGTGACTTTGAAAACTTAGTTCTGTTCCCTTGATCCAAAAATTCCACAAAATGTTCCTCCTCCTTTCCATATTATGCTTTACCACCTCGAGCCAGAGCACAAAGGGCAGCGGTTTCCAACATGTGTGCGCACAGGCACAAACCTTTGTGTGGCAGAGCTGTGCTGGGAGCAGATAATCACAGCAAATAAAAGGCAGCTCTGGATATAACAATGTGGAAGCAAATCCAATTGCTAAGGACATTGGCTGAAAACAGCCCTCAGAAACAAAGAACCAGCCACATTAGAGCAATCTTTCATACTTGTATAAAATAAGTAATTGAGTCATGGACAGGGTAAAGCTGGGAGCACAAAGAAAGATCACAAGTCGAAGCTGGAAACTGTCCCAGTGGTCCCATATTTCAGCTCCCGCTCTGTTTGCTATTCTTCCCACTCCGGGTTTAAGCACAGCATCAAAGCTCGTTATTAGTCTGTAATCAAGACCATTAGAGCTCTCGAATCCAACCTGAAGACACACTGGGCAAAAGCTGGTGATGCAGCAGTAACGATCCCCTCCGAGTAAACAGAGCGTTGCTCCGCACGATGCCGACAGAAAACAGTCCCTTTGTGCCCAGGGGCCTGCGAGAGGGCTCACTTGAGAGAAAATGTTGTCTTACGCACTATAAATACATGAAAATAAGATTAGAGGCAGCTGTTGTGACAGCAATTTGCCATGTCAATACACCCCCTCACACTCTGCCCAGATTTTTAGCTCACTAGTGACTCAGAAGTAAGAGTGGCATTGCCAAGCCCCCCACTTCCCTGCGTTTGCCATCCACTTGTACTATCCAAGGACTGCCCTCACCCTCACCTGACTTCACTTTGGCTATCAGAGATGGAGTCAAGCACCCCGCCACTATTTGGGAACTGTGCAGAACAGGACAGCTTCTGTTAATTGTCCTAGCTTGGCCCTGTGACATCACAGCGAATGTTAATCAGGAGCAATGTTAGCATTACAAAAGTCTCTTACAAAAGTAGACATCTGAAGCATTTCCACTGAAAACTAAATGCAGTCACTTGTCATTTTTAACTCCTGCCATATTATTACATATTACTAAAAATCCTCAGCATTCTGTCAGAGAATTGTCTACATTCATTACTTCCAGTAAGAAAGAAGCTACTGAGTGGGAGAGAAATAACCTGGTTTTTTTCACATTACTTCAGGTTGCATACTTAATAGAGTTATTTCCCAGATATCCCAGTGGTTATTTCTGTTTATACTCTGTGTAGTCGTCTTTGCTGTAAATGAAGGTCCAAAACGGGTGGCAACTATCATGTAGCTGCTACAACATGCAAGAGATGCACAAGGACACACTGCAAAATGTGAGTACTGGCCATAAAGCTATTCTTGATGGGCAAAGTATGGTCTACTTATTTCCTAAAGAAAACCAGAAAACACTGGCATGTCAGCTCACCTCACAGTCAAAATTTGGCTGGACACTCTCAAGAGCTAAGCGTTATTTACTTCCCCTGGGATAAAGTATTTTAAAATACAGGTAATGGGAGACAACATCCTTGGGTAGTAAGTTCCAGATTTGAATAAGGATGTACAGAAAACCTAAATCAAAACCTTTGTGCTTCCCTTAGTCTTTTAAGCTCAGTTTCTGGAAGCACTTCCCAAGGATGACTCAGTATCTGTAAAGTAATTGTTCTTCTCAGTGATATCCTTCAGAAGATACAGCAGGAACGGACTGATGGTGTGACAGAAGTCTTACAGCCTTTGTACCTGTTATGGAAGGGTTGACTTCTGCTAAGATTCCTAAATTATGGGGTCTAGAGAGGTCTGGCTGCTGCCACCCTGGAGCAGCACCAATTAGCCAAAAGTCATGGTGGGAGGGAAGGAGGCAGCAATGCCACAAGCAGACTGCACTGCCTGTGTCCCTGCCACCTGTGCAGAGCAGGGCACTGTGCAGTACACTCCCACGCACACTCCCACTCCCAGATGGCCTCCACACAACCCTTCCAACATAAATTATTTTAGGATTTTAGCAATTAAGCCACAGAGCCCAGATTTTTGTCTTGCAGTCAGGAGTGCAACTCGCTTTTTAAAAAAACCAGGAAAAAAACACCCTGAACAGACAAACATTCCTGCCAAACCAAAAATAATCGTAATAAAATATTCCTGTTTCTACAGCAAGTCACCTAAAGCATTCAAAATACTGCCCATGAGTTTGTTCTGCTGACAGCTCTGTGTTTACACCTGCTGCTTTTCCTTGTCCTGAGTCTGGCAGGAAACAAAAGCAGGAATGGAAATCATCTCTGTGCAGGCAAGTAGTTGAAATTAAGGGGAAGGAACAGTGCAACAAAAGGCACATGCAATGTCACCCCGATTTTTATTGTTGCTTACAATGTAGAAGATGGCACTGGCACTCCAGTAATTCAGTGGAGGGGAAAAGGCAGCTACAGAGCTTCAGCCCAGTTTAGTGATGAGTTCCCTTAAGCTCGAGAACCTGTAATTCAGGACACTTTCTTTTCAAGACATTGATATTAGAGCACATCACCACATCTATGTAGATCTGCAAATCTATGTATTGAGGAGCTGGTTTTGCTTCAAACCTACTGGAGTGAGGCAAAAAACACAGTGAGTTGCAGAAGAGAATTCTCTCAATTTCTCTCCTTCCGGGAAAGAGAAGATTGGGCTGAAAGATTATTCAGATAAATTGAACTGTGTTAGAGATAGGGACCAGACCTTAGTAAGCCCTCAGGTAACCACTTGCATTTAAATGCCTGTAGCAGTAAGCTCCTGGCAACATAAACATTAGACAGACATTTCTGAAGCCTAGCACAGAAAGACAAGTGCTTTTATGCTTGCCTGCTTGCTTTTAATAGTGGATATACAATCCATATATAATTTACAATTTTCTCGTTGAAGTCTTCAAAATTCTTATTGAAAACTCAGTAACAATCTGCATTGTCCATCCCATCCCACGACGCTGACTCAGAGACAGGACTGACAAAGTCACCAGGACCAGCTGCGTGCCCCATTCCCCATGCTCATGTGATTCCAGCTTCCCATAAGCCAGGCCTTGAGCTGCTGCAGTTCAGAGAGAGCCGTGCACAGGCAAAGGAAACATCTGTGCTGCCCTAAACCAAAACAGCTCCTCTGAACTGCAGTGGCCCAGCCTCTCCCGATTCACCTCAGCCACCCCACCCCAAATCAGGCCTGGAGCTGTGACCCTGTGCTGCTCCCAGCCTAAGTCACCCCATGACTCACGAGTCTCTGTTAGCTGATGCATCCTCTCATCTGCCAAAATGTGACCTGCTGTTTGACAAGGCTGTCAGGTCACCGTGACGAGTCACCGGAACAGCTGAATCACCCTTTTCCAGCTCTGGCTGCTGTCATTGTCCCAGGCCTGACTCTGTCCTTGCCCTGGTGTCTCACCACATTGGCCTGTGTGGAGCTGGTATCGAGCTCCTGGAACCAACTAAGGCTGCATTACTGAGGGAAGGCTTTGGGAGAAAGGGTGTGAGCAGAGCTTTATGGGCAGAGGCTTTACCTGCAAAATAAGGAGTCCACCATAAAAGTCAACGGAAGGCCAAACTTTACCATGAGCACAGATGCTCCTCCAAGCCTGTTAAAAGCAGGCTTTTAAAAATCCTTTCTAATGGCTCTGCTAACTTCAATAATTAAACCCCTAGGTCAGGCTTTTGTGAAGGAGGCAAGTCCCAGTTCCCATGCTATCTCAGCAGTCCCATTGTACAGAAAGACAAGGAGCAAAAATAAATGTGAATGACAGATTCACATCTGAGGCTGACATCTAGCTATAACATCAGGTAAGTGCAGGATCAACATGACTGAGAGGCATCAAAGGAGATGAGATATTGTGCAGGACCAATTCTTTTCTCCCTCAAAGGCAAAAGGTATTTCTTAAAAGGCTCAAGAACCAAAGGACAAAAAAATCCAGGCTATAACCTTTTTTAAAAAAAGACTATATTGCAAACTGGACGTTAAGCTGAGGAGTAGCCTTGTGACACTGAAAGGACTAAAAATGGCACAACTGAACACAGAACTCTCTTTTCTATATTCAACTCAGTCCCACAGTTCTGTATACCAGATCACTCAGGTTTGTGTTCTCCTACCTCCAGGCTGTTTGCCCTTGCTCCTTAATCTCCAGATACATCTCTGATCCTCATGCCATGCTGCAGGAACAAGTAGCACGAGGTTGGGCTAACATTTTTTTTTCCTTTCTAGCCAGCAATAATACAAATCACACCTTTACAGTTTTTCCATCACTGTTTGCCCATTTATTTCTCAATACATTTTACCCAGGCTTGCCCAAATTTTCACTTCCTGGCAGACATGAATAGTGAAGTGAATCAAATATCAGGCTGAGAATATTGCAAAGAAATGTTTCAATACCAGTAATTTTTTTGAATAGGGAAGTAAATCAAACATTAGGCTGTGAATACAGCAAGGAAATGTTTCAATACCAGTAATTTTTGCATTCAAGCTGGAAAAAAACAGGATGGAAAACACTTACTGCCTGAGTTTTTCCAAAAAGTGTGGCTTCTCTCTACCACCCTCAGTGCAAGCCATGTATTTTGGGAACAGTCAGCTATTTCCATTGCTCTCAGCTGGTATCTTCCATGCCATAACTCGGCCTCTGCTGAGAAGTTTGCTGACCTCATGTCCTGCTCAGAGCAGTCGCTCTGTCAGTCCATTACTGTCATCAACGTGGCCCAGCAGAACCACCATCACTTTTTTGCAAGCCTTCCCCTTCCTCCCTGACAGCCGTGAGAGCCAAGCCCGGAGCACGCCCCCCTTCCAGTGTGCTGGTTCCTGCAACTCAGCAAAGGATGATTCCTGAATCACAAATGGCCATTTTGGGGCATAAGCTGGAGTTGGGCACATCTTATCTTCATAGGAGCAACACACACATTCTGGGGAATATCCCTAAGAGAGATGGGAGTCTGGCCAAACACAGGGAGGGCCTTTGCTAAGATGACAGGATGAGGCGCTTAAGCGTATGTATTTGAAGATGAGAAGGCTACAGGGGGGATCTTCTTGTGCTCTCTAAGTACCTTAAGGGGGATCACAAGGATCTGGTGGACAGATAAATTTGAACTAAGCAGCAACAGAACAACACGTGGACAATCCCAGGCTTTAAAATAGAAGTAATTTGTATTAAACAAAACCACGGTGGTTTAGCCAAAGTGGGCTGCTATCTAGCCATGTGGGATTTTTTTTTGTCCAGGAGACTTCTGCAGCATATAAATAATCCAACAGTCCAGAAAATAAAAGCAGATTGCTTGGATAGCAGTGATATCTATGGATATGTATGGGATTAGATGCTCAAACACTATAGTTTTGCTCATGCATACCGGGTTTATGTTCAGCATCAGTAAGGAATATCCTTTTCTCAGGTTACTACATGGAGTTGGAGAGGTAGCAGCTTGTGGTGAAAAAAATGGATATAGCCTTAATAAACAGATGTTGTGGAATATTTTTCTAGCACCCAATTGTACAGAAAAAATTCTAACACACAGACAGAAACATCAAAGACACACTTATTGCAGCATCCCTAAACGACAGAATAGGAGAGTAAGAAGTTGAAGTGTCTCTCACCTGACGGTCAAAGTCTAAACCTCAGGGGTGTAAAGACTCCATCACACAGAGCCTGCTCACTCACAGAGGGCCACTGTCCCCTCTGCCAAACACGACAGCATGATCAAAACACCCCTATCTTTCTTTAGCTGCACCTTGCAGGTGTTCTTAACATACTTTTACTGAATTCCCAATGTCCAGCCTGTGTTGTGAAGTAAAAGCAGAAAAAAATCTTGAAGCCCACCATAAGGGCTCATGGTTTTAAACTAAAAGGGGGCTGATTTAGATTAGATATGAAGAATATGCTTTTTGTGATTAAACACTGGCACAGGTTTCCCAGAGAGGTGGTGGATGCCTCATCCCTGGAAACATTCAAGGCCAAGTTGGATGGGGCTCTGAGCAACCTGGTCTAGTTGAAGATGTCCCTGCTCATTGCAGGGGTTGGACTAGACGATCTCTAAAATAGCTTCCAACTTAAACCTGTTATTTTTCCTCTCTCAAAAACCACAATTTGCTGAAAATATTATGTGCAGAGTGACTTACTGGAATCCCTTCTGAAGAGAAAGCCTTGCCAGTGGCCAAAAGCTGGTGTTTTACTTTTATTGGACTGGGAGTTCTATGTCGCCTCCCTGCACCCGTTGAGATGAAATTTGAATCTGCTGCTGCTGTTTCACCTCGGGTGCCTTGACTTTCTTGTACTAAACAGGAAGCCCTTGTCAATACAAAACTATTTGCACTGGCCTCACTAGCCTGTGCTGTGTCTAGATAATTCAGCCTAATGAGGGATTATTTCCTGTGTTCGTGGCTGACAACACCCAAAGACATTCTGGGACTGTGCAGTGATAAAAACTGAACTATATTAAGTCAATAGCATGGAGCTGTTAATTTTAAATAGAGAATAGAAGAGAGAATAGATACTGCTCCACACTATCCAAAAGTCACTGAGATTCGTGCTAGAGCCAGGAAATTAAAACAAAAACAGGCTTTCTGGTTTAGGACTGACATCTTCACTAAACCCACTGAGCTCCATAAGCTTACCTATGTGCTCAAATGCAGAGGGGCAGCAGAAACAACGTGTGGGTGATTACAGGCTAATGAGAGCGTGACTTTTGTCCTCAGCGCATGCAGCTGGACTAAAACTAATTCTGTTCCTAATATGCAACAGCAAAGGTCAGTCCAAACAAAAGATAAGGATCAAATCTGGCAAAACTAACCATTTTCACCCCCAGGGAGCTGCTAGAAGAAGCAGGCCTGTCACAGGAGTGACACAGCCTCTCTCACAGGCACCTGGTGAGTGTGAGGTAAGGTACAGCCTTTCCTTGCTCCACCAAAGGCAGTTGAGCCCAGACCTAAGACAGTGGATTTAATAATAAATATCACATATTATACATAATACACATATTAATATCGTATTAATTTCATTTCTTTCCCCATTTCAGAGTATGGGCCAGTTATCCAGCATCTCATGTGGACATTATGGATGAATGACTTGCTCACCAGCAACTAAATCAGGGCTTAGCCAATATGCTGCAGACTGTAGCATACATTTATAGCCTTTGGGATGTAACAGTGAACCACCCTCTATGGAGCAGAAATATTCACTGTGCTTAAAGAAGAAAAATGACCCTGTATAAACAAGTCTATGTACGTTCCAGATGAAAGAAATGAAGAGTGACAATGCAGCACCTCCCATAATTCCAGCCAGCTGTCAGTCCAGCTAGGAAAACAACAGATCAAAAGCAAGCCATTTTTTCCTTGGGCATTCATGCATAGAAGACATTTTCTTATCTAATTCGTTCCATTTTACAGTATCATCATTAAGATACGCAGTTTTTTAAAGCCAAACCAAACACTTAAGTTACTCTCCAGCCACAGAGTCTCTTCACTAGTCTTTACAGGGCAGAGTTTGAAGGCTGCCTGTCATTTCTAGCTGCACAGCTGCTCACTTCGACGAAAAAACAAATAGAGAGCTGCATGAGACATGGATTTTAAAAAACCAAACCCTAAACTTTGGAATACAGTTGTTGGGCCACCTCCTTGGACCAAGCACAGCGTTTCAGACTTGCAGGAGCATCTTCAGGTCTGCTTAGAAAAGAATGGGAGTCTGATGGCCCAGCCTCCAGGCAAGCAGCTGGGCAGCTCTATTAAAAATACTCTGTTTACTTGAGGAGAGCCTGACAGGTTAATGAAACAGGAAAAGCGCAACAGCCTGGGGAACACACAGTTTCATCCCACCTCCCATCAGCTGTTACTATGCAAAACTGGCACTAGAGCTAAAAAAGCACCACATAAGCTTAATTACTTCCCATATTTTTGATTGATGTGACTATTTCTTTCAACTGCACAAGGCATTTTCTCTACTTTTTTTCTGTAGTTTCTACACATCATTCTCTAGTTGCTGTTTCCAAGGCAATTCCACTCTAGAATTTCAATGGTTTGAAGGAACTTGCAGGGTTCAGTCATACAAGGTAGGCCGAGTTGGTCTATAATCCCACTGCTGAAGCAATTATGAGTGTAAAAAGCAGGAAAGTGAAAGCATCAAATAAAAAAAATAGCACGAGTCTTGTTGTGTCTTCAAAGCACAACAACATATGCCCAGGATACTTGAAGGCTGCATTAGTTGAGAAGTTAGCTCGAGAAAAACTGCCTTGCATGTAACACAAATCTATCTAGGACACAGGGTGGACACAGAAGGAATGATTATTTGAAGATATGATTATGCTGAAAGCCAGCTACAACTCCCTTTGCCATCAAAGGGGAGAAACAGCACTGCTACAGCACACTGAGATCATCCAACGGTGTGTACCTAAAATAGTTCAGGTGAATCACATCCTAAAAATGCTTATTTCTGTTCTTTAACTATAAAAGGAGCCCTAAGGCAGCCAGTTCAACTGCATATGTCTAGGCTGCAAAGGTTTAAAGAAAGATTAATTCATTTCTCATTAAAAGGGATTCCATCCAGAATCACAGAAAGTTCCTTTAAGTTATGCAGCAGTGAGATACCTGAGGAAATTACTACCCTGAAACTGGAAATGGGGTCTACTTTCTTGATAATAAAAGTAGCTATCAGACCTCTTCATCCATGTTTAAAAAATTAAATTATCACAGTATTGCTACACCAAAAAGGCAATTACCAATATGTAAGAAACCAGATGACTTGATTTTACTAAAGCAAAATTCCCACAGTGAAGCTACAATATCCACTCTCACGAAATAAATGACAGGAGATTTAAAGGAGAAAACAGAACAATACACAGCTACTGACGGTTTCTTCAAGATAAACTCACTTCTTAATGCAAAACTGCACCTCACAACAAATGCAGATAAAAGAGTAGGAAGTGAAGAGCACCCAACTATAAGCCCTTGGCTCTACATCAAGGTCAGTGAATGTGAAGAGAACATTGCTGCTGTTCATGCTGCATGTTTCAATCCAGTCTCCAGATTCCAAACCTGGTAGCTCTCACAAGCATTAAATTTCCCAAGTGCTAACATAATTTAAAAATGCTACTAGGAAGAAAAATACACTTGACTGCACATGCTTGGTTAATTCCCAGAAACCCTGCTTCTCTCTATTACTTTTTGGAGGCTGAAGCCTGTTCCTGTAATTCAAAAGTAAACAATTATTCAGGAAGACTATTCAGGCAGAAATCAAACTGGAAACATCCAAGGAGCACGCACTGGTCTGTCAGCTCCCCAGAAAACCCTCTGACTCATCAGGGGAGTCTCTGGGCCAACAGGAAGCACATGCTTTCATTTTCACAAAGCGCACTGGACTCGTCAGGCTGCACGAGGGAAAAGCATCCAGCCTCTGCACATCAAAAGCAGGAACCTCAGAATGATGAACAGCCACCAGCAGCCTGCTGACAAGGCAGTCAGCCTACAGATACCACATCAGGCTTACTAACCCAGCTCAGCTCAGCCCAAAGATCTGCTCAAACCTCTGCCATCAGCAAGGACTTTTGCCTTCTAAGGGCCTGGCTCACCTCAAGCAGTTTGTTTGATGCCCTTACTAACTTGCAGAAGGAAGGAAAGGGTGGAAGAAGCTTTCACCCCCTCAAAACAGTAGACTATGAACCAACCAGAATATCTTCTGTTTTACCAGAGTTAAAAATGATGCCCCACACAGACAAACAGAAAGTGCAGCGCTCTCATTTCAGAGTCTGACAGAGCAGAGAAAGGACAGTGAGGATTTGGGGAGCCTCTGCCAAGTTCAGTGCCATCACGCAAAGTCCTTACTCCCAGGAATTCCTAGGCAGCTGGCAAGAGAGCACACTGACACTAGGCAAGGAAACAGAGGTGAGATTTCCCTGACATCGCTTGCACAGGCTAAAAGCAATCAGCTCCTATTTCTATTTTGAGCTCTTCCAATCCCAGCTTGTCGTGGGCTGCTTGTAGAATCACTGCCAACAGTCCAAAACTGTGTGAGCCTGTCATGATAGATCACAATTTGGGAAAAGCCATGACAATGGCTGCTCTGCAAAGGGCCACAGGGGAAGCCCCGACCGCAATTCAGGATTGAGGGGCAGTACCCAGCACCTGCAATGCTGCATTTTTAAGTACCAATGAACTTCCATCTTGAGCAGAAATTGCCCATTCACTTAAAGCTGCTTTCTGTTTCCCTGGGGACAAGGAAAAACCAGACCCTGCCAGCTTTATCTCTGCTCATGAATCACATCCCAATCTTTCTAGTCTCCTTGACTACAGCTAAATAAAACAGGGGCAGGAATCGTTCGCTGGCCATTAAGTGCCTGAAATAAGGCGACGACTGCATTGCAGCTGGGAAGTTTTATGGCAGGAAATATTGGGATGTGTGTTTTGTGCCCTCGGCTGTGGCATCAAGGGCATCAAGGGGTGCCTGAGGCTTCAAGACATGTTGAGGCAGTGCTAGAGGATAGAGTAGGGTGAAAGAAGCCAAGGAAAACCGGTCCTTGGTGGATGTTGCCACAGCACATCAGAGGGATGAACTGCCCCAGGACCTGGTTAACAGGGGGGATGGACAACTGGCAGCACCATGGCTAAGTTCACTTATTCATCAGTACAAACACAGCCTGCACGAGCACGAATCAATGATCCTTGAGGGTCCCTTCCAACTCAGAATATTCCTTGAGTCTGTGACTAAAAAACCAGACCATCTCCCACAAGCTGGACTCGATCTTTACAAGTCCCTTCCAACTCAGGATGCTCTACTTTTCTAAATCTGAAGATGAGACTGATGGATATGGGGACCTGAACTCCCACAAGTGATGATGAACAAGGAGAACCTGGCTACTGAATTAACACCTCGCCCCCCAAAATCCCAAAGTAATTTTTGCTTACTGGGTTAAGTAGCTCCCATTGCAGACACTGCCTCGTGCAGTGCTTCAGTTTCATTTCAGTTGCAGGGTCTCATCAGCCACTTCAACACACATCAAGAACAGCCTCCAAAGTCTGAGGTGAAAGCCACCCCTTCCCTTGAGAAACAATCATCTGAATCAGTTTTCATATCATTGAAGGGGCAAAACACTGACTGTGTTTCCTCCTGTTCTGAAGCTGAGTAGTTGATTCCTATTTCAAATAAATCCAAAAGGGCAAACCATGTTTTTGCTGAACTCCTAGGTCTCAATGAACATGAACTGAAAGAAAGATACAACCTACTGATGCATCCTCTTGACCATCCACATCAGTAAGTCTTAGTATACAAACTAAACGGAGAATGTAAAGCGTCAGAGCAGGAAACCAGGATTATAAAGGGATTTTGGAGGAAAACTAATTCCTAAGAGCAAGTTGCACACAACTTTCCTACACTGCCCTTGTGTAATTAAGTCTGTGTCCACGGAAAACTAGTACTGCATGAATGAAGCAACCTCTTGAGAAACAACTGCATGAAGACTAATAAAACAGGACATGTCAAAATTAATGCCAGGAAATCTCTAAATCTTTGCCATATATTTTACGACGTGTTTGCCTACGGTTGACCCCAGTGCAATATTTATAAAATACAACTGCCAGTGAGCTACAGCACTTCCTTTCAGCAATCCCAAGGTGGAATGCAAGCTGGGGTTTTTCAGCTCAGTGTTGAATCCTGGGACTTTGGAGGATGGAGTCGACCCCCAGGAACACTTGCAAGTTTTCAGACTCAGACCTAAGGCTGTCAAGGCTGTGCTTTCATCAGTCTACAGAGAACAGACCAACACAATAATTTTGAATATTAACTGATTCCTCTAATTTTTTTAATATAGTTAAAATCCACACACTCTAGAAGCAACAGACCCCCACAGCAGCACACTGAGTTATTTGCTCTCAGCCAAGAGTCTAACTATAAAGGACAACAATCCTGCTTAAATGTCACAGGGAACTATTTGTCACTGGAGCTCATTGCAAATGCACAGAAACATCGAAGTTAATTTTATCCTGAAAACTATGCCAGAATGTGTGGAGCCTGACAGCCACTTTTGGCACCTGAGATGCTCAGAGGGAATGCCCTGCCTTTATAAACCAAGTGTTGCTCCTGGATCCCAGTGCCTTTTTTTCCAAGTGAAAGCATTATGCATTCAGCAGAAGGAGCTCACTTTTATAGCTGCAGTGAAGTAAATTAACAAAGGTCTCTCACGTAAACATAGGCTCCATCAAATAAATACTCCCAAACTGTTGCAGTACAAGTATTATCTTCAATGAAAGAAATGAAAGTCTTTTCTTGCAATAGTGAAAGATAAAATGTTCTGGGATGTCATCCAGAGGGCTTGAAGGGATCATGTATCCAGGTTACATGGATCTAAGTAAGGTAACTTTGTTTCAAAAAAAAAATTAAAGATGATCCAAAAGAAATACAAATTTTATTAGACTGGAATTCCTGTGCTCCTGCAGGGAGATGTCGAAAAACAGGCACTGCCTGAGCCACCCATAATTCTTATACTTCTTACACTACAGCACTGACTCTTACAGATTCAGAGATTTTTTTCAGAGAAGCGAGCATAATTTTGCCAACTGTAAAAGACCAGCCACAAAATCCCACTCAAAACTCTGCACTGCACTAAGAGCTCTGTAACTGAGCAGCATGCATTTGCTGTTCAGCTGCTTAAGCACTGTGACAGTGAGAGTGCCTCCCACAGTAATTCTCTCCCCAATGTTGGTTCATTC